>NC_082390.1:11523553-11701053 GCF_031168955.1 Gadus macrocephalus
ATAGTGGATGGATGATTTATGCACTTTTAGTCATCCGTTTTAACAAGTAAGTAGGAGCTAGGAGATGCCGGTTTTCATTCAGTATCAACCACAAATGCCAAAATGTATAACCTGAATGTGTTGCGTTCAATGATTTGCATTGATCAACTAGCATAGAAAGCAAGGGAGCTAGACACAATTTGGAGTCGAGAACAAGAGTTTGGTCATCATTATAAACATCTAAATATCCTAGAACTTCCACAAAAGAAAATAGTTGTATGTAAAGGTCAATGTTCCTAGCGATCCATTCCCAATTCAATGATTTGCAGATCGCTTTGATCCATTTGTAATGCATGATAACAGAGAGCTTGCCTTTTGCTTAAATTATAAGACAATAATATTTAGAAACACAGCAGTAGTCGACGATTATGTGTCCAAGTAACAGACTGCATATTCTGGCTGACAGGTTCGCCGTTTGTCCCTGTCTTGAGCCTTATAATTTTTCTTCTTGCTTAGCCATGAAATTCCTCATTTCTGATTACAAAACCACATTACAAACAAATGTACTTTTGGCTGGATTATGCTGTTATGGTGTTGCAATAGTGCAGTATATTTAACATAAGACCACCCCCCCCCACAAGGCTACTCATAAGTAAATATCCTTGTAACTTAAACAGCACAGCGGGATCTATGATGCCTATTATATGTATTTGTCCTACATATAACACCATTATAAGGACACGGACAGATCATTTTAAAAACGTACATAAATTGTTTATAAAACAAATTCAGTTCACGGTCAAGAGGGTCGCTCCATATATTATCATTAATGTTAGCAACGATTCCACTCATGAATACAGCAGCAAGTGAGCACACATGACATACTGTAGCAGACACTGTATCCATCCGTCCTGCAGAGAAGCGTTATGAGGATCAGGCAAAATGGTGAATGTTAGAGGATGTGGTCAAATCCAACACAGGAAACAGACACAGGGATGTGTCCTGTGAGATACAACATTAATGAAAACAAACAAAGAGAATTAAAAGGGTTTTTTGTGATATGAAATGCAATTACTGATCCATCGTCAACAAAAAATCCCCAAATCTCGAAAATAAAAAGGAAAAAAAGTTTCCTTTTCCCCAAAAAGGGTCATGCAAGAGAAAGGAAAGTGGAGGGTGGACAAATGAACGTAAAAAGTGAAAAAAAATAAGCAGACATACCATTAGTCGGATGCCTGGCAAACGACACAGAAAACCTCTTTACTGCCGGCATAGAGAACAGCTCTGAGGAAAAAAGGAAGGTATGGTGGTGTTACCAGTGTGTGTGTGTGTGTGTGTGTGTCTGTGTGTGTGCGTGCGTGTGTGTTTGCGTGTGTGTACTTCACACGGCATGTGCCGGTAAAGTGAGCGGTTCTACTGAATGTGGTTGAGGCGAGGCCTGATGTTCCGGCGGGACTCCTCTTCAAGTTCTGAACAACATGAGTGGGGCGCGAGTTCGGTTTGTTTTGGGGTCAAATTAAAGAGTTTTCAGTTGAAAAAGAGAAGGGTGGAGGAGACAGAATAAAAGGAGAGAAGGGTGGAGGGGACGGAATAAAAGAAGAGAAGGGTGGAGGAGACAGAATAAAAGAAGAGAAGGGTGGAGGAGACGGAATAAAAGGAGAGAAGGGTGGAGGGGACGGAATAAAAGAAGAGAAGGGTGGAGGAGACGGAATAAAAGAAGAGAAGGGTGGAGGAGACAGAATAAAAGGAGAGAAGGGTGGAGGAGACGGAATAAAAGGAGAGAAGGGTGGAGGAGACGGAATAAAAGGAGAGAAGGGTGGAGGAGACGGGACAAAAGGAGACACGGAGAGGCAGAGAGATAAAAAACGTAAAGCATACAGACAGAAAGGGACACAGAAGAAAAATTGCAGGAGATCCATCCATCCCTGTATGAATACATGCATACGTAGCTGTATACATTTGAATATGTGTGTTTCATTTGAACAAAAGAGGTGTAGATGCAGTGAACCTGTAAATGAATGTCAATATGTGCGTCATGATGACACGTTATGCATTTAATATGTGTGTCATGACGATGCGTTATGCATTCAATATCTATGGCATGACAATGGGGTGGGTTATGTATTATGTATTTAAATGATGACAATGACTTATTCGTTTGAGCCGATGAGCAAATCTCTGATCTAGCGGACATTTGGAGGTGCAGCCGGAGCTGAGCCACAGACACAGAACAAGGCTTTCCACTCCCTCCTCGTGCTGCCACAGGTCTTTAAGCCACCCCAGCTGCTGCGGAAGGGGATCGTCACCAGCAGGGATGTTCTTTTGTAGACAAGCAATACATACAAACAGACACTAACTATGCCAATAATAACAATAATAGTATGAAAGCAGAGTACCTATCAGCATAGTGGATCGATAGTTGATCAACGCTGCGACAATCAGGTGTAATTTTGCCTTTAACGACGACAAAAGGAGATCCAGACCCCTTTTGTTTTATAGCAACCGCTTTTTTTCCCCCACAAAACTCAATGTCCAGACGTCCTTTTTTGTGAACCCCTGACTGTTGCCTAGACAGCAAGGCTTTATATGACGTCATATCATTATTGATATTGGAAGCATGATTCCTGCCGCCACAGTACCCAGCCTTATAGCCAGAGTGACCTCTGGTGGCCAAGTTGGGGAGCACAGGGTCATTTTCTGCCTTGTCATACGGCCTTCTATACAGTCCAGGCAGATGTTTCACTAATTCATAAATGAATTGACTGTATAAAGCAGGTCTTCATACCATAATCAAGCATCCCTTACCATATATGTTGAACCCTGGTATACTTGGTAAACCAATACAAAACTATTTAACCAAGGGGCAACCTGCGACACTTTTGACTATTGACTATTGAGAAGTCCATTATCCTGAAGCCCATTTGTTTCGAGATAGCACGTTGAGTTAATTCGTTTTGAGTTAATGAGAGTAACAAATCATTCCACACAGAAAAAATATGTTGTTGTAGATTATGTTTCACAGATCCAAGGCTTGACCCAAGAGCATGCAGCGTTGAGAGGAAACGCATGTACCATCTGAAGAGCCAAGTAGTGCAGCACATTAACAAGCATGCTGATCAGTGAACCCATGCAGACCCAACAGCCAGCATGAAACAAACGCAGAGCCCACAGTCGGAAGGGGAGGGGGGGGGGGGTTGGGGGACTGATGAAACAGTTTGAAACCTCTCATTTGCTTCCCAAATTAGAAGCAAGGTTCTGAAGAAGAGGAGGAGGAGGAGGAGGAGGAGGAGGAGGAGGAGGAGGAGGAGGAGGAGGAGGAGGAGGAGGAGGAGGAATGACGGTCCTTTGGAATAATCCAAATCAAAAGTCCCCTGGCCAAACGGCAGGGGGAAAATAAAAGATTCTTGAGTAGCATCACAGGGAACCCCAAGTCTCTTCTCAAGGGGAGCCAGAGATGGAGAGGGTGAGAAAAAAAGGCACCGGACAAAAAAAAGATCACTTCCAAACCCCATTTCAAATATTTCAAGCAGTGAGATCAGGTGGGGAAAAAAAGGGCAGCGGGCTCAGTCGCCCTGAGAGCTCCCGGTGGTAAACCACAACCAAAAACCAACACAGAGGCAATAAATAGATGAATGAATGGACTGAGACGGAAATATCCTCCCTCCCCAGAGGAGGGGAGGGGGGGGGGGGGGAGGAGGGGAGGAGAACAGAGCAGTGAGGCGCTAAGAGGAACATACCGAACATTGCAATCTGGCATGGCAGGCTGCCGGGGGAGAGCGGCGGTTTGCGTTGGCTGTGGTGGAGGTGGAGGCGGTGGGTGCGGACGTAGTCCCGCAGGTTGGGGGCGCTAGAGGACACCCCGAGGACAGAGGCACTGAAGAGGCCAGAGCAGAGAGAGCCTGTTGGGGGGTGGGGGGGAGGGAGGGAGGGAGGGCGTGTGGTGGGAGTGCAGGATGGGGTTGGGAGGTGTGATATTGGGCTTCTGTTAGTTTTGGCCGCACACCAGTCATTATTAATAATGCTGTGTGTGTGTGTGTGTGTGTGTGTGTGTGTGTGTGTGTGTGTGTGTGTGTGTGTGTGTGTGTGTGTGTGTGTGTGTGTGTGTGTGTGTGTGTGTGTGTGTGTGTGTGTGTGTGTGTGTGTGTGTGTGTGTTAAAAAGTGAATTGTGGATTTGTAAAAAGGAGGCATGTGGACAAATGTCTAACAAAGTGCACATATTAGCACATATTAGTATGCAGAGATCTTATTCAAACTATGTATGGTAGGCATTGGTATGAATCTATCTATGTTTATAGATATAGATATAAATGTATAGATACATCAACCAATGCCCAGGGCCTAAGATCAAAGGCTCTGGCCAGAAAAGGAAAGGTTAAATTTAAAACAGACCAAAAGAAGACATTGTAATCATGAAGGCTGGAGACCAGTAGACTTGACTTCAGGGGGGACTTGATTTGAGGAGAGTTTGTTGCATGCTACCTACACTGTAGACTGACCCAAACCCTTGCCTCAAAGATAGTAAGCAGATATTCGTACATTAAATCTGCATGCGTGTGTATGTGTGGGTTAGCTTTGAAACCAATGTTTGAGTCTAGAAATCAAAATGTTGGACAGAAACAAGTAGCAGCTGCCTGAATGAAGGTTACCTCTGTATAAGCCTACTTAATGTGTCTAGTGCCATCCATGTGACACCAGATACATTGCAGTTGGCTCCGGCACTGTGACCTCTACATAGTCTGGGGCAGCCCCCCCCCCCCCCCCCCCCCCCTACACTATGATGTCATGGAAGCTAAGCCGCTGCCAGCTAGCAGCAGTAGGGCCAACAGTACAGGCTGACCGGAGGGCGGAGGAGCAGGAGAACCAAGGAGGCAGACGACAGAAGTAGAAGAAGAAACAGGAGGATGAATGAAAAATAAAGACAGAAAAGAAAAGGAAAAGAAGAGTAAAAAAACTGAAAGAGAGAGACAAAGACATAATAACAAAGACTGAGAGGAATGAAGTGAACAAAGTAAAGTAAAGACACGAAGAGAGACAGCAGAGCGAATGGGGAACAGAGAGCAGCACAAAGGAAGGGCCAGGGGGAACCGAACCACTGCAGATATGTGCATGCTGCTGACACACACACACACACACACACACACACACACACACACACACACCTTACCTAGTCCGGAGGGGGGGTGGATCTCGGGGGAGTTGCGGGAGACGGAGGGGAAGAGCCGGTGGGAGGGGAAAGAGGAGCCTTTTGAGGGGTGGGTGGGGGACGACTCGGAGAGTACCTGGGTGATGGGAGACGGTAATGATAATGATGATGATAATAATATGGGCAACATGCGATATCCATTAACATTGAGTCATTTCCCTTTCATCCTAAATGACTTCCTGTGTGGGGTGAGGCTGAGAACCACCAAAGCAAGAGTACAACATCAGAGAAGCTCCCAACAGAGTTACCGCACTGCACAACCAGGGTTTAACAACAACCGGAGCGGATTCAGAGGGGAGAAATCTTTTTCTCCTCGTCAGGAAACCTTAGAAAGCGTTATGTTTTAGTGACGAAAGACAAATATTGAAAAACAAAAGCAGAAGGCCTCACTTGGCTGTGTAACTCCTTCAGCACCGTGCCACATCACAGTGCATGTGTTGGCCCAAAGACACACTACGCTAGGCTAACGAGGCTAAGGACTGGCGTGCTATACCTCCATGGAGCCCGTCTTGCGGCTGCGGACCATGGGGGAGCGCTTCTGGCTGCAGATGGGCTCGGTGAGAGGCAGGGCCTGGTCGGTCTGGTCCTGGGACAGGTCCTCCAGACTGCCCTGGTTGGTCTGCTTCTCTTCGTTCTGATTGGCCACAAGGTGACGCAATTAGAACATAGAGAAGATTAGAGTCGAACAGCTGTCAGCGTCACATTAGAGACTCTAGACATGTTGTTCGGGATGCTTTATTTTAATCCTGAAGGACACTATGGTGAAGATAAGACAAATATGATAGCAATAGAGAATGGAAAATAAAGTAAGAATAAACAGTGACGAAAACACAGCTGAAATACAAAAACATGCATAGAGACAGAATAATGTGCATAAAGATATACAACTATGACTTAAGTGGATCAAATGCTGGGACATTGAACATTCAATCGTTCAATGTCCCATTATTCAATTCAAATATGACAATTACACATTGATTGCGGCACATTAGCCAATATGTGATGAAGAAAACTAAACACGTCCGGGAGGAAGCACATATATTCAGAGTGCATGAACACACACCTCAGAGGAAGCAGGCCTGAAGCCAAAGCCCATAGGAACGTTCTCTTCCTCCTCGCACCCCTTCACCCCCGGGCTGAAGTGCAGCTCAACGTGGAACCGCTCCTCTGACGAGGGGTCCTGGTGGGCCCACACACAGAACATCTCATTAGGAGAGGGAGGGACCCTGCCAACCACAGCTGTCCCTGTGGCTGGTTCTACTGAGCCGCTCATGGGTCAATTTTTAGAGATAGGAACACAAAGACTTCAAAGAAAACTAAATGGGCGCCGTTTCAGTGATTTTTCTTTGTGAAGAAATAAAGTCCCTAATGCAATCACAATGTAAAGCCCATATGCCCATTGACAATAGAGGTTTGCAAGCACAGAATAACCCCGTAAAGAAATAAACATTGGCATCACTTGTTAACTGACAAATAAAATCAGAAAGATAACTTTCAACAATGTGCTCTCAGTCCTTGAACGATAATTCAAAGTCTTTGTGTGTTTGTACATAAAGGGGTCAATGTGTGTGTGTATAAGTATACAATGTATGACCAAACCTTGTTATTGTCCTCATACAGCATTATTACTATCTGAGTCATGTAGTTGAGTTCAGACACAGCACTCAGGTAGTCCATAGCCTGCTTCCACTGCTGGTCCTTCACCTCCTAACACCCCACCCACACACACACACACACACACACACACACACACACACACACACACACACACACACACACACACACACACACACACACACACACACACACACACACACACACACACACACACACACACACACACACACACACACACACACGTTATAATTAATTGATTTAGCAAAAAACATGTTTTCAAAACCATGTTTCTGGCCGGGTTTGAAGCGAAAGAAAGTGGTCACCCAGATTTTGAGCCAGTCTGCCGTCAGATTAGCTTTATAAAAGTCAATCTAAAGTCTGATTTGCAAGAATAAATATAATGAGCAACTAAAAATAAGTGGAGAGTAGAGAGTAGAGACCATGTTGAAACAGCGTGGGGTGATTCTTATTGAAGAGATTAGTGAAATATAAATTGGGGTCATTAGGGCCAGAAGGCCCACTCTTCATTGAAAACATCATTCTTATGCAAGGGGCAAATGTGGCCAATGCTGAGAATAAAGGCCCGGTTACATATTGCAATCTGTAATTTCTAAACGCTGAATCAAGAGTTCAAAATGTTGTGATGTCAGTGAAATGGCAGGAATAGGAAAGAAAGGAAGAAGGAAGCCAAACCTGATTCAGAAGTAAAGTGCGGGGTTCTTTAGTACTCATTATGGAATTCCTGCCAATTTGCCGTGAATAAATGTAATCTTATTTGACATAAAAACATAAAAATGCCTGACCTATCTTTTATGAGGATTGTCCTGCAACAAAATAAAAGCATTGGCTATGCTTTAACAGCATTGCCATTTAGAACAATCCAAGCCTGAGAGAGCTTATATGGGCATCCTGTAGTAAATCAAAGTGTTGTTGACGTGTGTTATGGCTCTATGCTCCACGTACATCCAGCAGTCCCCCGTAGCGGAACACACTGAGCAGGGAGTGCACGTGGCTCTCGCTGGTGAAGTACAGGCGTGTCCTGACGTGGCGGCCAGGGGACATCACTCCCCGGGAATACCTGGAGGGGGGGGGGGAGAGGAGTGAGTCAGCCAGCGGGCATTCACACACACACACACACCCCAACCTTGCTCTTAATGTGGTGCTATAATAATATCATATATATATATTATGTGATACACGGCATATGTGGTATTTTGAAGATCTCGTGTGTGTGAGATCAGTGACTGTGTGTGTGTCTCACACACACACACACACACACACACACACACACACACACACACACACACACACACACACACACACACACACACACACACACACACACACACACACACACACACACACACACACACACACACACGTCATCTTTGTTATTGTGTGTGTGATAGGGCCCCTTTGTTAATGTATGTAAAGTGGGCATACACAAATGCACCCAATCCCACTCTAGATACACACACACACACACATTCACGCTCCCCAGCCACAATCCCCATGGCTCCTAGCATGCTGTGTGTGTGCGTCCGCCCTTACAGTGGGTGCAGCTTGTTCACAGCCTCGTCCTCGTGGGTCCTCTGTAGGTCCAGCTGGATCTTCTTCATCAGGGGGACACAGAAGGCCTGCGCTATGTCCAGCTTCTCTGCTTTACTCAGACCGTACTCCTGCCAACACACACTCCTCAGGTCAGCATTGCTTAGGAACACTCACGGTACACCTCATCGGAGCTCAATACTTCACTGTGTGTGTGTGTGTGTGTGTGTGTGTGTGTGTCTGTGTCTGTGTCTGTGTCTGTGTGTGTGTGTGTGTGTGTGTGTTCGAGTAGAATGTGTTTAGAGTGAGTGAGTGAGTGAGTGAGTGAGTGAGTGAGTGAGTGAGTGAGTGAGTGAGTGAGTGAGTGAGTGAGTGAGTGAGTGAGTGAGTGAGTGAGTGAGTGTGTGTGTATGTGTGTGAGTGTGTGCAGAATGTGTGAGTGCCTGAGCCTATGTGACCTGTGGTATGACGATGTCGGCCAGGGCGCGGGACAGGCGGAACAGCTCCAGGGTGTCCTCCAGGCCCAGCGAGGCGTTGTGCTGCTTGTCGTACTTCACACAGTCGTAGATGTCGGGGATCTTGCTGATGTCGTAGCGGCCGCTCTTCATGCGGAAGTCCCGCTCCAGCTTGGACCAGCGCTGCAGCATCAGCTCCAGAGTCTCACTGTGGTACAGCTGCAGGTCTGGGGACGGACGGACGGACGGACGGACACGAGCGGATCATGAGTGTTTTGGTCCTGGTTGCCAGGGCAACCAACTGTTTTGGTTGAAGAGTGCTGCTTTGTCGTTTAGGCAGAGATATATATAGTTGGAGGAGTATGTGCTGTATTTTGATTTAGGTTTTTACTGTGCTTTTGATTATAAAAAACGATCTGGTCACGCAGATTTTATGTATATGATCTTGATGGAAGTTTCGTCATCAGGCTGGGCATATGCAAGATTAAAACCACGCAGTGAGGTCAGAGAGTACCTGCTGACTTGGGGTTCTCTAGTCTCTTGCGGATCTGCGAGGTCAGGCTCTGGATGAGGGTGTACACCTTGTCACACGTATGCACCGGGTTCTCTATCAGCTTCATGGAGTTGACCAGTGATGGGCTTTGGGTGGGGGCCAGCTGGGGAGAAAGCAGGCACAGGTGACTGAGTGAGTATACTCTATTTGTAAGGGGACAAATAGGCACATAGACAAAAGGTCCCTTTGACCTCGTGGAGCAGAGTGTGGTCTCCCAACTGATCCAATGACAGATAACTAAACTGCTATAAATGTATGTCAATCTGACTCGTTCAAACAAGTGGTTGAGAACGCAGTTATACTGGTTAGAAAAGACGATTCAGATAATCTGTAACAAAACATGTTCTCACAGATGCTACATTTAAAAAGCTTGACTTAATAAGTGAATAGAGGTGAGACAGGCTCTGACTTGTTGACATGGATACCCGCTCTAGTGTACATTTTCCCAAGGTGCAAATGGGGACAGCGACAGACACAGATAGGCCTTTCATAGCGCCGCAAAATCAGAGCCCGTTCCGGGCTAGTTCGGAGCTAGAGCCAGTGTTTTGGTTTCACAATGCCACAGAACCGGCTCGGGCCTGTAAAAAACGGTTCAACTCCAACCCCACGATTGAGCTGGGCTAGAACGAGGACTGCCTTTACGCCAGGGGAAGGGGGCGGGGTTATCCTTACCTTCATAAACAGGAAGACCAACGAAGACCGGCATTTTTTAAAAACACAGAAGTAAACAATGGACGTGAAGACGAAAACGCAGTGGACCGTGGAGGAGACAACCTGTCTCCTTGGATTCTGGTCTTCTTCCGAGGTCCAGAACAAGTTAGAGGGCGCAACCCGGACAAAGGCTATCTTCGAGCAGCTGCAGCCGTTTGCAGTGACGTGATGACGTTGCTCTTGCCGGCCCCATGGCTGGCTCTGGCCGGTGTGAAACCAACTGGTTCATAACTGGGATAAGGCTGGAACCAGTTTTGAACTGGCCCTAGCACCAGCCCGGAACTGGCTCTTGGTTCTTTTTGGTGTGAAAGGCTTAAGAGACGCCCGTCTCAACTCACCTTTAACTATTTGTCTGATTGGCCTTATACATGTAGCTCACGCTAATTTGCAATACCCGTCTCCAGATGAGTTTATTCTAAATGCAATCCGAACATAAAAGAGACAAAGATACGTATCTAGAAACGCTTCTCTCTTACTCGTGACTGCATGCCTTGCGGTTCTCTGGTCAGTAAACTATTACCTTTAGGTAGTCTAGTTAATAAACTCCTACCATGGTGTAATCAAGCTCAGTAAACTCCTACATGTGGTTGTCTAGTCAGTAAATTCCTACCTTGTGGTAGACTAATCAGTAAACTCCTACCTTGTGGTAGTCTAGTCTGTAAACTCCTACCATGTGGTAGTCTAGTCAGTAAACTCCTACCATGTGGTAGTCTAGTCAGTAAACTCTTACCATGTGGTAGTCTAGTCAGTAAACTCCTACCTTGTGGTAGTCTAGTCAGTAAACTCTTACCATGTGGTAGCCTAGTCAGTAAACTCCTACCATGTGGTAGTCTAGTCAGTAAACTCCTACCATGTGGTAGTCTAGTCAGTAAACTCTTACCATGTGGTAGTCTAGTCAGTAAACTCCTACCTTGTGGTAGTCTAGTCAGTAAACTCCTACCTTGTGGTAGTCTAGTCAGTAAACTCTTACCATGTGGTAGCCTAGTCAGTAAACTCCTACCATGTGGTAGTCTAGTCAGTAAACTCTTACCATGTGGTAGCCTAGTCAGTAAACTCTTACCATGTGGTAGCCTAGTCAGTAAACTCCTACCTTGTGGTAGTCTAGTCAGTAAACTCTTACCATGTGGTAGCCTAGTCAGTAAACTCCTACCATGTGGTAGTCTAGTCAGTAAACTCTTACCATGTGGTAGCCTAGTCAGTAAACTCCTACCATGTAGTAGTCTAGTCAGTAAACTCCTACCTTGTGGTAGCCTAGTCAGTAAACTCCTACCATGTGGTAGTCTAGTCAGTAAACTCCTACCTTGTGGTAGTCATGCTCAGTGAACTCCTGGTTCTTCTGCATGATCTCGTGCAGCCTGGCCTTCACCTTCTGCTGGCAGTCAGTCAGCGAGTCGCTGTCGCTGTCCAGCAGCCCGTTCATGTTGGCACTCTTCACCATCTGCACCAGGATGGGAGTCAGCTCTCCCTCCAGAGCAAGCAGGCCCTTCACACACAAACATTTTGAAAACATTATTATAAACAACTTATTTTTAAACGTAAATATTCCAAACAGGTACCAAATTTAAAGTTTCTGAAAAAAAAAAATGAAAAAAAAGTATATATATATATATATATTTATACAACGGGGGGCCTAAATCCAGCGATCTGATTGGTTCCTAACTGTTGTATAATGAGCGTATACATAACTGCTATGACGCCCGATCATTTTGTGGTATAATGAGCACATACCACAGCCTGTCGTGATCTATTGCACACACACACACACACACACACACACACACACACACACACACACACACACACACACACACACACACACACACACACACACACACACACACACACACACACACACACACACACACACACACACACACATATATATATCAAAAAAATATAATGTGAAAGTATAACAATATCAACAACAATCTGAACATTTAAAGCTAACCTTAGCAAAAGCTGCGGCGGTCATCTGCACCCTGCCTTCGTCAGAGGCGTAGATCTTCAGGTCGTGGCGGTAGGTGCTGTGGAGGCGCAGGAGCCCACAGCCGGGGAAGCCCGCATAGTCCCCTGGAAGGTCAGCGAGAACAATATCGCTCAGGGGAGTTTGGGGAAGGCTTGAGGTCAGGAAGTGTAATCTTATGATGAGAATGAAATCCACTGAGGATTTAATAACATCAACAAAGAACCCCAATTAGACGGCTGCCACCAAGACTTGACTGTAGATAACAATGCGTGCTGAACATTAGCCATCAGCGCACGTGGAGCGAGAACGTTTAATGTTCATTTGTTTGCAAGTGTGGTTGCAGCAAGATACAGAAGGAGTTTATTATCATCAATAAATCATTGTTCATTTGAGACCACGGCATCTTAACATTACCATCTGTAAACAACAGTGAACACATGTCTCTGAGTGGTGCTGGACTGCAGATCATTCTTCAATGACAATAATGTCCAACAGTGAACACTAGACACCACTTGTGATGCTGGTGACATTAGCATAAGTAGACCACAGTGCAGATGAGCCGCCCTGATGGCTGAGAAGCTAAGCTTCCTTGGCATGGTATGTGGGCTGTAGGCCAATACGGCGACGCCTTCCACTCAGAACATTCCATAGCAAGCTCAATACAGTCACAGCCGCAGGATGCAAGAAGATGATGCCCCCGAGATCCAAAACAAGATGGGAAAATCCCGGGGGCTTTGCGGGAGCATGGGTGGATGAAAAGTTGTGGATTAGATGGGAAGCAAATGGAAGGAAGGGAAGCGATACAAGGCAGGACGGAAAGCCTTCTCTTACCACAGTCAATAGGGGACTCGCAGCCAAGGGACTGGCGGTCACCGGCTAGTGTTTTACACAGTGAAACAACAAAAGGTGAGGAGAGAAGGGGAGCGTCAACGGGGTAAGAAGAGGTGGGCGGAAGAAGAGGAGGAAGACGAAGAAGAAGAAGAAGAAAAATATTTAACTCAAGATCCCATTTGAACGAATGCTTCCAGTTCTATTTGCAGTTACTTGGTAATCATAAAGCAGTAGCACTTGTAGGTCATGCACTACAAAACATCCAATAATAAGTAGAAAAAGCTTAAAATCGGGCCATACAAACAAGAACCAGTGGATAGTAGCTATTCAAATGGGATCGTATTTACAGTTCAAAATGCAGAGGAGATGCCAACACAGATGCACCTGGGTTAGACCATACCATTATCTTATAGTCTAAAAAAGGATCCCTTTACGGATGATCCTTTGTCGGATGATTCAATCATGACCCAACGTTTGGCTAGTCAAACAGAGGGCATGTGCTCAATACTTACAGACACGCCATTACTGTTAATGCTAATCATGCTCATCTGAAAACACTATGCCTGATGAAAAAGACGGAAAAGAATATCAATAAAGGTAATGTCAAGGCATAACAACCCTCAAAGGCTAAAACACCCGTGTTGTGTGTGTTTTGCCTGTGCCGGCCTATGTAGGTCTAACACACACAGTGGGGGTTTCACCATTAGCACTGTGTTGTAAACCGTCACGCTGTTGTAAACGGTGCTGTAAACGGTGCTGTAAACGGTGGTGTAACTGTGTACATGTGCAGGCGTGTGTTTGTGTTGCAGCTGGTGTGCTGGCTGGGCACCTTGTCCTCCAGGGTACATGCAGCGGAAGGCCCGGCCCAGCTCCTCGGCCTGGACCCGGCCTGCAGGGGTCAGCTCCCCGCCCCACTTCAGCACCAGCAGCAGAGAGGGGCCCTCCCTCTCAGAGTCTGGGCAGGAAGGGGAAGGAAGAGCACTTTTGTTGGGATCAAAATATTAACAGTACACTTGTACACTTACTCATGGATTAGTTAAACCACCAACCTGCCAAGGGACAGTGCTAAGCTTGCATTTACATCTAGACATGTTCAGCACGTGTGGTGGTGTATAACTTAAAATGTGCATCTTAAATTATATCCAAACTCATTTTTTAATGGTCGACGTTAAAAGATTATGGGTGAGAACTAAATGGCAAGTTCGACAACACAGGAAGATGGAAACATAAGCTTAGCATTGAAAAACTAGTCCCCCCGTTTAGCATTCTGGTCATCCAAAATGTATGTTGACATTTTTATAATCAACATTAGCATCAAAAATTGTTTGCTATGAAAGCTCTACAACACTTTGTGAGAGTGTGTATCCTTATACCTTCTTCCTCACTGGAGGCCTTTGGTTGGCCATGAGGAAGGTACGTCATCTGCACCTTCCTGTTGATACCGGAGAAGTGGCCATACCTGAACAAACACACACACACACACACACACACACACACACACAAGAGTCTTGTTCATACAGGCAAGCTCATCACCTTTCTAGGCACACATATCTAAAGTATGTTCCATTCCAGAAGCACAAGGACCTAAAAGTGGAATGGAACAGAGCCAAAGTTGCTCAGTTTTGGCAAGCACGCACGTAAGCTGCATAGTGATAGGTATTTGATAGGCTGTGAATTAACTTTATTCCGACATAACGTTTTGGGCGAAAGTTGGGTTAATGCCACCTAGTTGGTCGTTGGGCTATGACAATAGAACATATTGTAATTTTATGGAAGTAAAAAAAATAAGTACTAAATTTCTTAATTTCGATATGTCTGCGGCCAGGTGGCCAACTGTCCACCGCCGGTACCTGTCCATGACCCTGCAGATGAGAACAGGGGCGTTTCTAGGTTTTTGAAATATCGGGGGCTTAGCCCAGAGGGAACGGGAAAATTAGCGCTTAGCGTGCGGCAACATTTTTTGTATGCTTTATTGCGCATGCACATTTTTCATAATAATGCTTTACCTAAATACACAAAATATGCAGTTTATTATAGCTTTAAATAGCTACCTGACTGCTGTGCTGCTTAACCACAGACATCTAAAGTTCCATTCAAGTTATTTCAGAGTAAAATGAATACAAGTGAGACAGACCTCACACACACACACACACACACACACACACACACACACACACACACACACACACACACACACACACACACACACACACACACACACACACACACACACACACACACACACATATATATATATATATATATATATATATATATATATATGACTGGGGATAGGATAGGTTAATTCACTTGAGGTGGTAAACAGTCTGGTTATGTTTTTAAACCATTTATTCTCTAGCCAGAAGGACTATCTAGAAGGACTAAGCTACTTTATTTTGAGATGCCCCTGGAATCCCCATGTTTGTTTCTAGTGTAAAGCAAAAAAATAATAAAAATAAAATAAATGCAAGTTGATATTCTTTTTTTTCACAAAAATAAGATTCGGGGCTAATTAGATAATATCCGGGGCTTTAGCCCCGAACGAAACAGCCTAGTGACGCCACTGGTTGAGAACCACTGCTTTACGCCACAACCGAGATACTGTTAATGTGACGATGGTGAAAGTAGGTGGAGTGCAGAGGTTCAGTAGGAGCCAGCTGAATGTTGGCCAGGTTTTGTTAGCGCAGCGCACACTGGTGCAGACAGATACACAAACACACACTAATGCTTTAAGAAATAATGCTTTAAGATGCATTTGGAGACGTCTGCCTCCGTACATGTGAATGTTGTTAGCTGAGATGTTTGGAATGGCAACAATAGACATTGTGTACAAAACATGGGCCACACCCATCAGCCTGCACAAGCACCCTCATTGCACTTGTATCCCAAGAGGCGTTTTGACTACACAGTCAACGGGAATACAAGTGAGAGCGATCCAAAGACCAGGCATAGCCAGTGATTTGGATCGTTTGCACACATTACTCATCGGCAGCTCGATAAAAGGAGACGGAGACATGAGAGAAGAGACGGTGCGTACTGAGTGTCATTCAAACTGGATTCCCTTCGGAGAGGATAATGGAGGAATGGGCGAGGGAGAGGGAAGGAAGGAGAGAGAAGGACAGAGTTAGAGACACAAGAGGGAGGGTTGTGCCGTCTTGTTGTCAGTGTGAAAAAAAACACGTTTTAAGGAAGAAGAAACAAGACATTTGAAGAATGTCACGTGTTTTACACCATGGACGACAGGACACAAGACTGGATTAATATAGCGCTCTCTGAGTGTGTGTGTGTGTGTGTGTGTGTGTGTGTGTGTGTGTGTGTGTGTGTGTGTGTGTGTGTGTGTGTGTGTGTGTGTGTGTGTGTGTGTGTGTGTGTGTGTGTGTGTGTGTGTGCGCTCACATCTCCAGGACTGTCTTGAGTTGCTCCAGTTTGGATTTCTTCTCTTCGATTTCACAGTCGTCGTGCTGCTCCAGCTCCACCAATAGCAGACGAGCTATGTCCAGCACTTCCTGGGGCAATGGACAACCACACACCCATCCAACCTTAGGACGCGTCTCCATGTTGTATTGCCATTCAAACAAGCCAAGTCCACGACAGTGAAGAGGAGTCATTCAGAGAAAGTACTTTCAATTATTAGTATTTGAAATCCATAGCATCACAGCGTGCCACTGTCCGAAATACCAAAACAGACTCTTTCAGATGACTGTTGAGGTTAAACAGGAGTGAATTATGCAAAAAAAAAAAAATGTCAAGGAAAAAATTGGCAATACCATTCTCAACGAAGAGTTAGTGAAAGTAAACGAAAATTGCAAGTAAAGGAAACAGACCTGTAGCTGTTTTGGCTTCTTCAGTTTTAGCTTTCCTGATTTGTAGCCTCCACACTTCTCAAAAAGCTCAAAAAACCTAAACACAGAAATATGATGTTCAGGAACAAGTCAGGCTTAAACGTTTATACATAAGAATAAGAAAACGTCTTCAAAGTCATGTTTTTTCCAACGATACAAAGATATCCCTCCCCACCACAGCCTCTTGATAAAATTCTTGATAAAATCAAGTACCGTAATGCCTTTTGGTATGTGGCTGATGACATTGCAAGAATGGGGGACAGTTCTTATGAAATAACAATATTCTATTAATAGGAATACAAGTATAATATCATTGATTCCATGTCATTTTTACTTGATTTGTGTTAACTTTGATGTCCTTTATGAGGACGAAGCATGTTTAACATATTAAATAGTAATATGACAATTGAAAGTGGAAATAGTGATATGGAACCCTTATCTTACAGTGGGTGTCGGACTTCCATCTTCATCTTCTGCTTAGGTGTGCGGTCTCCATGGCGAATGATAGCAATGACGCATCGCAGCTCCATCCTTAAAAAGGCGTTTGATGCAAAGTTATATGCGTTGAAAAAAAAGAATGAATGTAAGACTGCTGTCCAAGTAAAGGACTGGGCGTTCCAGAACATACATTGTCCCTGAGGTGGTGGGGACGATGGGTATGTCCTCAGCCTCCAAGGGAATGGACCAGGGGATGTGAAACAGGGGAGCCAGCTCCCTCATCACCAGGTTCCTAACACAAGCACAACGCAAACATTAGACAAACACCAGAAAAGAAACTGAAAATCACCAGAGAAACATGAGGCAAACACCAGAGAAACATGAGGCAAACACCAGAGAAACATGAGGCAAACACCAGAAACATGAGGCAAACACCAGAGAAACACGAGGCAAACACCAGAGAAACACCAGACAGACATGAGACAAACACCAGAGAAACATGAGGCAAACACCAGAGAAACACCAGAGACATGAGGCAAACACCAGACAAACATGAGACCAACACCAGACAAACATGAGACCAATACAAGACAAAAATGAGACCAACACCAGACATGAGAAAAACACCACAGAAACACCAGACAAACACCAGAGAGACACGAGACAAACAAGAGACCAATACCAGACAAACATGAGAGAAACACCAGACAAACACCAGAGAGACATGAGCCTAACACCAGAGAAAAACCAGACAAACAATGAGACAATCACCAGAGAAACAACAGAGAGACATGAGGCAACACCAGAACAACACAGAGAGACATGAGACCAGAGAAACACCAGAGAGACATGAGGCAAACACCAGACAAACACCAGACAAACACCAGACAAACATGAGACCAGCACCAGAAAAACATGAGAGAAATACCAGAGAAACACTAGACAAACACCAAAGAAACACCAGACAAACATGAGACAAACACCAGAGAAACAACAGAGAGACATGAGGCAACACCAGAACAACACCAGAGAGACATGAGACCAGAGAAACACCAGAGACATGAGGCAAACACCAGAAAAACACCAGACAAACACCAGACAAACATGAGACCAGCACCAGAAAAACATGAGACCAATACCAGACAAACATGAGACCAACACCAGCCAAACATGAGAGAAACACCAGACAAACACTAGACAAACACCAAAGAAACACCAGAGAGACATGAAACAAACACCAGACAAACACCAGACAAACATGAGCAAACACCAGAGAATCACCATGAGGCAAACACCAGACCAACACCAGAGAGACATGAGGCAATCACCAGACAAACATGAGACAATCACCAGAGAGACATGAGACAAACACCAGACAAACATGAGACAAACACCAGACAAACACCAGCCAAACATGAGAAAAACATGAGACAAACACCAGACAAACACGGGGAAAACATGACCATCACCAGACAAACACAAGAAAAACATGAGACCAACATTAGACAAACATGAGATAAAACAACAGACAAACCCCAGACAAACCTCAAACAAACACCAGACATTAGGCATGAGGCAAAAAACAGACAAACAAGAGACTAACAGAGAAACACCAAACAAACATTAAACAGATGGAAATGAAGCAGGGTAAACAAATCAATTGGCCGTAGACAGTCGGTTCACCTACCCCAGAACTTTAGCACAATCGTCATAGTACTTCATGGAGTTCTTCACAAAGCTGAAGCCATTGACGTCGCAAACATAGGAGTGGCCATTTGCTCGCAGCAGGTCAAAGCCACACACCGTTTGCTAATGGGCAACAGAGATGACAAAACAATGTTTTAATATTACGGCTCAAGAAGAGCAAAATGGACTTCATTCATCGTTGTTTAAGCATCGTCTGATGGCTAGTAACGATCAGATAAGTCATTTATTTCCGAGTAATTTCTAGTCAGCAAAGAGTGATTTTATAATTTTATCATTTTATTTCATACAGCCTTTGTATTGGGCCAAAACCTAATTAGTCCCTGTAGTGGACCTATTGTATACGTGACAGTAGACCCCTGTAGACTATAGGTTACCTTGAAGGCCAGGCAGACCTTGCGGGCCACTAGTTTCTCCATGGCGCTGAGCATGACGGGGTAGCGGATCTCCTTGCCCTCGCTGTCCCGCTCCACCTTCCCATCCAGCGCCGGCGACTTCCGGGCCTCCGCATGGGCGTAGTCTGGACCCACAGTGTAGACCTGGAGCCCACACACACATCAAGACACACACAATTCAGGGTCACATGTTACATAACCAGTGCACTGCATACGTTTTCATAATTTTAAATCAAAAACGATATCGGGTCAGCTTGTTAACGACAAAAGTATTAAAGAACATAAATATTGCAGAAACACACCTCAGACCATATTAAATTAAAGCTTGCTTAAGGTTGTTTTGGTTATGTCTTATTAAAGTGTGAAGAAATGTAATTACAAATGTTCCATTCCACTTACATATAAAACTACATTTCCTTGTTCAAAATATTTGTACAAATAGTGGAAAACGGCTGTGGCAGAAAGAAAACTGGACTATCTTGTCCAATAAGATGCGAGAGAGAAGACATATCTGAACAAATTCATCACAACTGCTGACGAAAAATGAAAGGACCAAATATCCAAAGAGAGCTGAATATGAGAGGGCAGTGGCTCACAAACTACAGCGAGAGCAGTTGGCATTGATCGGTTTGAAACCTGACCGGGAGCTGGTACTATTCAAACAAGCTTTTGACATAGGTTTGCCTTAGCAGGGCATCACACCATACCAACAAAGTTAAATACCGTTTTTTGTGCCATTGACAAATGGGGCTTACAGAAACTATTTTGGTGCACTGTACATATTGCTACAACTCTTTGGTCAGGTGTGGTAAGGCTTGTGCTTTATCCATTGGATAAAGCGGCTGTAAATAAGATTTGAGTGTTGTAAAGAGTATTCAATTTTGAAAATGAACACAGAAAACTGCCTCTGTGCTCCAAAACTCCCTGTGTTATCCGCCATTAGGGAGAAGATTGTCAGAGATGAGCTGGGAGCAGTCTCAAATCGATTGGCTCATACAGTAGAGTCAACTCAAAACAAATAATCTCTAAGAGCATTTCAGCTGATGGATAGCGATGTACTTTGTAACAAATTACAGCTCGGTTTTCAGCCAGCCAAACAAAAGGAAGTACGATTTGTCCCTTTTGCTCTCATGAGTAGACAGGCTGTTCTGGTGCAGTCAGGATACCTTGACATCAGTGCCATCTGTGGGCATGAACTCCTCGTAGATGTAGGCCCCAGTCTTCCTGACATTGCTCTCTGGAGAGTACACACTGCTGCGGCTCCCTATCTGTAGTTGGGCCGATGACACACACACACACACACACACACACACACACACACACACACACACACACACACACACACACACACACACACACACACACACACACACACACACACACACACACACACACACACACACACACCTATAGGACTCTACAACCAACCTCATAATGATCAATGCTGCAGAACGGTGACGGGTGGAGAGACTATACCTTCCTGAAGAGCCGCTGGCTGCCGCCTCCAGCAGAGGTAGGGTAGTAGATGTATACGTTGTGGTCCTCGGCACAAACAGGTTTCTCCACAAAGGGCTTGGGGAAGACCTCTCCGTTCACCTCCACATGATCCTCACACTCCACAAGATTGCATTCTAGTGGCACAGCTCGAAAGGTTTTAGCGCTGCACCAGATTCTCAGTTCCCAGTTGATAAGACCGCCGGATTAAAACCTAATTAAATATATTACAATAATAAACTAAGATACAACTGTCGAATAACGAAACACAAAAAGGAAATGGATGCAATTTTTGCCTGAATAGTTTGTTGATTGTAGCGATGGGGTATTTCGATTCTACTATTCATCATTTGCCAACTAGAAAGTAGGTGAAAGATGCTTAATATTATTAAAATATACACAATTATGTACTCACGTGAATATGTTTTTAATAAAAGATTAAAGGGAATGCTTCTCACCATCTGGTTTGCTTGGGTCTCTGTTCAACACAGCATAACGTGGTAGGTCAATGCCCTCCTCCTGGAGAATACGATACACCTCCCTCCTACACACACACACACACACACACACACACACACACACACACACACACACACACACACACACACACACACACACACACACACACACACACACACACACACACACACACACACGTTTTCATCTTGAACCAGTCCAGTATTAAGTACTGCATGTTGAGTGTATTTTCATCTGTACCTGTCCTGTATAAAGTACTGAATGTTGAGTGTGTTTTCATCTGTACCTGTCCTGTATAAAGTACTGCATGTTCAGGTCGTTGATGAGCAAGGGGTTGCGGAGCTTTGCGTACTCCACAGCCTTGTCCAGCGGAAAACCTGTAAAAGTACAAATACACATAAGCATAATACAGTCACCGGTCAAACTGTGGCGGTAACTAAATACAATACAATATAATGTATTGTAAAAATGCTATTACTTCCACACACACCATATGCCAGTTTATTATTCCTGGTACATTTTTCACACATCTTAAACAGCTTATACCTGTAAGAACCAGTTCCAAATCATAAAATTGCCGGAGTGCAGATTTGGGCGATACCATAAAAGGAAGCAGAAACCCCGGAGACGTGGTTCACCTTTGGAGTGGAAGGAGATGAGGCAGTCACAGAGCGGCCAGCTCTCCACAGGCTCCTCAAGGATGGTCTCCTCTGGGAAGATCACCACGTTGATGTAGTCGAACATACAAAGACGCTCCAGGATCTGCGTCATGGCCTTGGATTTGGACTTCTTGGTCATGGCGCAGATGCCCACCAAGATCTGTCGCTCTGCGGTCTGCAGGCGGTTCAGTAAACAGAGCGCGGGAGAAAAGCACGGTGGAAGTATCAGAATGGTACATCCAATGCAGTTATATATACTACATGTCTCCATGCGCCCCTGGACCCACTGACGTTGGTGGAAAATCTATCTCTGGGATTAGGTCCAGTTTCTCTATGCATTATGACAACCATCTGGCATCAACCATCTGGATCTGACAATTAGTGCAACCCGCGAGTACAAATAATGAGTCTGAAACATGTGTCTGAAATCTGCCGTTTTACACCTCTTGATAATTCTCCAGCTCAACCCCCTAAAGTTCATTACCGACTCATCGTCGCTGTCTTCCTCAATGGCCTCAAAGTCGTGGATTGACCCATCATGCTTCCCGAGGCCTTCCTCCTCTTCCATTGGTTCCCATTGCCGCTCGTCATCCTCAGTGTCAATCACCAGGTCAGGAGCGGTCTTCTGGGCCCGCCTCTGTTCCTCTACTGCCTCAGCAGCGGCTCCGCCTTCTCCTGTCCGGGAATCAGACATCACAAGACCCTCGGCAACATGTCTGCTCTTTGCCTGGAAATGGCTTGGCCAGGTGGGGATGATGGTCCCCAAAGAGAGGGCTTCAGGGTGGCTCTTCTTGGTCAGAGGTTACATCAAGTGGACTTCTGGCCCGCAATAATTAGTCATACAGCCAAGTAGTAAGGATCTGGTGTGGCTGAGAGGAGAGCGGAAATTAAGTGCATTGCAAAAACAAGGTATTGTCAAAAAAGGAAGTATCAGTGAGGTAGTTTGGCCCACTGCCACTTTATGCCTGAAAACAGCCTATGGAAGAGATAAAAATTATGTATTCTGATGTTTTTTTGATATGTTTCCACTGTCTCTGGGACTGATGAAGTGCGCGTCCGCTGAGGTAGATATGCTCTGGCAGTTAAGGGATTAGTGTCCATTAAGTGTCAGCAGAGAGAGGGCTGTGGCATAGACATGTTCCAGCAGATGCCTTCTTCTTAGGGGGTCTCACAGTTATCATTGGGACATCATTGTTCCAGACCTGGTGAGCAACACAAGAAAAATGTAATATTATTTAAAATCCAAAGCGTTACTGAAATGTGTTTTGGGTGGCCCTGGACAAAAAAAAATAACTCACAAATGCAGATGATGATGACAAAGTTATCCACAATGTTGTATCATAAACAGGGAAGATAATGCTTTGCAATTGGTGGTAGGATAGTAATAGAGAGGGCCGAAGAGAATAACTGTAGATATGTCTGTGAAGCAGATATCTCACAAAGTACTGCACAGATTTGCACCAATTGGTCGGGAGGTCAGTCATGGGCTAAGGAATAACTTGTCATGGTCAATTGGCCAAAAGGGTGTGTGGCATATCCCAATAACTACAAACTTTGTCTAAAGGGGGGTTGCAGTGGGCAATATGACCTTGCTCAAAAATGCTAATAACTTATGAACAGAGACACATAGCACCACGGAATATGGGGCAAAGGTTGGTGATGGCTTATCAGGAAATAGCAGTTAATTTCTACCGTGTTACACCACAGTATTTGATGTGGAGGCTGGTCACACCCATTACAGGTCAACTTGCGAAACTAGATAATGTGATACCATGCACCTCCTGGAAGTATGACCAAAAAGCCTTCTTCATCCAGCCAATTAATTGCTGGTACTGAACTGAAGTAATTTTGCCCTAGCTATATAGGGCAAACCCCTTTACGACTGCTCTTTTTCCATTTGTTAGGTCCTGACTAAGTCAAGCTCTGTGGCTGACCACAAATGGGCGTTGTTAAGATACTGGATGTGTACATTCTGGGACCTAAAAGACCCTCTTGGTATAGCTCTTTGTAGAACCATGCTCCATGTGTCTGGAGGCATAAAACATATCCAACATATTTGAGGTGGATTTGGTGTCAGATCTCACACAACAGACGAGGATTGCGAGTGCAAAGTTGGAGTAAGATCAACTTTTGGACTTTTTCATTGTACTAATACACAGCACTATTATTATCAGAACACCTCTATCTAATCTAGCCTTTTCGTACTTTGTCCTCAACACTGTCTCCCATCACCACTTCTGATCAGACTTAGAGTTCATGGTCCAAGAGTGTAGGAGCCACACTAGAGGAATTTAATTCTAGACTTAAAACATTCACAAGCTTGATAACTCTCGTGCCAGTCTTGTTGATTACACTAGGCTACATAAAGACACACTAAAAGCACACCACAATGACAGCAGCAAAGCCAGGTCAAGCTATTTCTGTTTCCAATTAGCAAGGCTAAACCCCAATTTGACCCATTCAGAATGAACAATTACAATAACATTTTCTTGCACATCTTTAACCTCTGTCGGTTGATATTGATGTTTTTTCAGACTTGTGTCATCCACAAACAAGACTGTAAGGTGTAAATTAAGAACTGGTAAGTGGAGTCAGTGTAAACACACAGCAGGCAGTAGTGAGAGAGTCGGTTCCCTCCAGTTGATTCCAATTTCCCCCCCACCACCAATACGCCACCTAACAGCTGACCACACGAGAAGACCCCAAGAGACAGATCGCATTGCTGCACACAGACAGAATTATCAACCCTGCTGTGTGAGGGATCTGGAAATGACCCCGAAAGCCAAAGAAAAACCAATACCCTGTCGTGAAGGAAAAACCCTGAAGATATGCTATGAGTCCACAGTGCTCCATGTCAAGAATGAACACATGCTCCCCATGACAGTCTATGTCTAAAACCTCATGTTGCTCATGACCCCTTTGTAACCCTGAGGTCTAGAATAGCAGCACCCTCTACCCCACATGGGATGTGCGTATGAAGAGGATGAAGGGGTTTAGAATGGAGTGTGGGAGGAGGGGCCAATGTGGTGGTGGTGGTGGAGGGTCTAGGTGTTGGGTGCCAGGCCAGGTATCTGACTACATCACCTAAAGACAACTCATCAGCAACAGCCTCCCGAGTGATGACAGGACCCCGTTAACAAAGAGGAAGCAACATCTCTCTGATCCGGGTCAGGTCAAACTAACAGAAATATACAAACCTATGAATAGTGGCAAAGTCAAAACATAGTGGAAACTATGCCCCTATTTGCAATCATGAATGAATAGTTTTTCATGGTGGTTGGACCATAGAGAAATTAAACCCCTATATATAACCATCATAAGTCCTCATCCTCATCGTCATCCGCTTATCCGGGGTCGGGTCGCGGGGGGAGCAGCTCAAGCAGGGGGCCCCAGACTTCCCTTTCCCGGGCCACATTGACCAGCTCTGACGGGGGGATCCCGAGGTGTTCCCAGGCCAGACCATCATAAGTACCATGGGATAACAAGGCAGGACTTTTCGATATTTTTGATAAGCAGAAAGACAACTTTTAACATGAATAAATCAGCAGCCTGCCAACCGTACGCCATCACCTGAGGTCACCTCAGTTGTCACAATCAGGCCTCAGCAGAGACAGGCCATAGACAGGATCTCTTTACCTTTGAGACTGTCTGCTTCACGAAGCCAAACATGTCTGGTTTATTACTGCGGATAACAGGTCCCAATGTTGTACCCAATCTGCCAAGCTTTTAATGTAGTCTTCCTTTGTAGACTATAAACAGCTGCACACCAATAAAGATTGGGCAATAAAGATTGGGCATTTTTATTTACTTTGTTTTTACATGGCAACTATGGGCGTCCGGCTTTTATAATTGTATCTGTGGTTTATTTTCAGCCAAAGATACGTTATCCTTATTTTCTAATGGAGCTTTATGACATTTAGCCATTTCATATTGACAAGCATTCAGAAAAAGCATTTCATTGACAGCCAACTAGGCCTACTTCATTTTTTCTGAACGACTACAGATCAAAAACGTCCCCAAACAAACAAACCGACAAACAAACAAACCAGAACATACACGAATGGGAACGAAATGAATAGCAACAAATACAACTTTGAAAGCTACGTGATGATCATTTACTATCTGCGACTATATCATAATAAAAACCTGCTGGATCTCTAAACGGTAGATGTGTCACTACAGCACATGGTTCAAAAAACATAACCAAAACAATTGTTACTGAAGAACCTGTAAATATAATACTGAGGCACACCC
Source organism: Gadus macrocephalus (assembly GCF_031168955.1). Taxonomy (NCBI): domain Eukaryota; kingdom Metazoa; phylum Chordata; class Actinopteri; order Gadiformes; family Gadidae; genus Gadus; species Gadus macrocephalus. The sequence continues at coordinate 11,549,681 of NC_082390.1, forward strand.
CCCCCGGAACAGGCAGCGAGCTACTGACAATAAATGTTAGCAACCTCGAGCAGCGTCGGCCTGTAACACTCTTGTGAAAGATATTGTATCAACGTTAACGCTAGCCTCTTGGGGGCTATTAAGTCAAGACTTGGCCACTTGTACGATAAAGGAAGACAACTTTGTTTCAATAGGTGACGTACATAGAAAACGACGCCAAGAGAACCCGATAAAAGACACCACTTACCAGGATATGTTTGAGGTCATTACAATGTTAACTTACTCGTCCCCGAATATAATGTCTCTCTTTCGTTTGCACAGAGCTCTGCATGCTAAAGTTCTTGTCGGCAATTGTTGATAAGCTTCCTTCCTTCCCCCTTCAAACAAGAGCGGGCTTTTGCGTGGTTTGCTACCGCCATCTCCTGGCCGTGACAGCAACCTCTCAATGCCCTTAAACAACCCAAGGACGTCTTGTATTGCACTGTATGTTTAGAAAACCTAGAATGTTTCAAGTCACACCGAGTCTGTCATATATTTTGGCAGAGAGACTGACTGGCCTCACGGATTATTGGCTAGTGTGACTTCATAGGACAGGTACAAATGTGTACCATGTCATTAGATCCGGGAATGCCTCAGCCATGGCAGATTTATGTCCCTCTCTCTACCTATCTCTCCTTATGTCTCTCCATCGGTCTTTCTGTCGGTCTGAATACGCATTTGCATATGCAGCGTTCTCATGTCAACAGTTGAGGGCGCTAGAAAATGAAATTACTGAAAATCAAATAGGCCAATAGCTGTGTAGCTATACTGGTATATCTATGTTTAACCCTTTTCTGATAGTTATTATATCATATAAATAATACATTATTATATAATTATAACATACATATCATGCAATGCAATATGACTACATAATAGTTGTTAGACCTAGATCATGAGAACACAACTTTAGAACCTAAACTGTAGATAGTAGGAACCATATAACCACCTCTCCTTCAGCAGTCGGTCACCATCTAACCTTGTTCAATGGTCTTGTAATTATTCACTATATTCTCAAATTCACTAATGGTGGTTCTCAAGTTCTCGAATGGTGTTCATGTTAACCAAGGTAATGGTGTAAATTATGTTTGTTAGGCTTAACCCTAACTCAATAACCCCTATTCTAATTATATACAATATTGCTTATTACTTATTAACTATTGTTAAAGAATCAGTGTACCCTTATTGTAAAGTGTTGTAAGATAGCATTTTAATGTGTTGTAAGATATAGGGTCAGGGTTTAGTCCCAATTCAGTGTATGAAATAGACCATATATACACCTACAAGGAAGGCCAGGTAGGCCACACAAGGTCATCACACCAATAAAATGAACAACTAACTAACATCCAGAAGTTGTCTGCCACTGAGCCATGCCCATAGACAGACACTGCTGCCAGGGACATTGGTTTGGCCAAAGTAGGTCTGGAAACCAGTCAGGATTATGCAGAAAAGGTCCATATCCCATCATGCAAGAAGCCATGAGAGGACTGTTTGTACTGTAGGAATAAGGAAGCAGTGTTTTCTTATGAAACCTTCTGAATTAAAAATCTAAAATAAACGGATGAATTGATTGAAAAACATTGTATTTCTTTATTAAATTGCGGGAACACTGCTTCAATAACACCCTTGTCACATAAGGCCCTCTTGCTGTGGGTGCCTCGAGAAGTCAAGTGGCTGCCTGTTCACTTCACACTGGGCTTATAAATGACGTTGAGCAAACCCAGGGGTACAACAGTTTGTGTAAAATGTCTCATAAATCTGAACTTAACCCTAGTGAACCAAAGCAGAGACGATTAAGAGCTGTATCTTTAGTCAAGACACCTATAGAGAGGGTAGTAGGAGCAAAGTTACATTTTTTGCGCTGTGACTCATATAGCTACGTGTGCCAATAAATGCTTGCTGTGAAAAGGTACATTCTATACATCTCCACACTCTCCCCTGGTGAAAGCTGTACATTGTGAGTCATGGTGAATGACAAGGGTTCTCTGGTATTATAGCAAGCTGGTGATTTTTCTGTTTGTGTGACTGAAAACAAGAGGCAACCATTTGGGGAACAAAACAGAACTAAACACATTTGCTGATCCGTGAGGAATAAACCTGTTAACTATGTCTTTTGGGGCATTCATACATAGTATCAAATTAGACAGAATTATGAGGGCTTTGATGTTAAATCGCACTCATATCAATAGGGTTGACTTTTCCATCCAATTGATTACTGAAGTATTAGACATGAGAAATCAGTCATCAGTCCTTGTAGCCAAACAATAGCCTATTTAAGTAGGAAGCAGCCTTTACAGCCATCTAGCTTGTCCAAACTGACTTACAGTAATAGCACCATGTGCATAATATAATATTTAGTTAGCGTCCTCCTCATAATATGCTCTTTCATTTCTATGGGAGGAGAGCTGCAGAAAGGCAGCACACCTACTTGATGGACGCAAGAGGCTGTGTCAACACCCCCCCACACACTCTGCCCTACTCTCTGCCGCATAGATAGGAGCAGGAGACTGCCAACAAGATCTATGTGAAAGAAGTCTTTTGACAGGACAACCACAGACACACACACTCACACACACAACCACACACACATGCGCATACACACACACACACACAAACAGATTTACAAACACACACACACACATGCACACACACACAAACACACAAACACACATGCATCCCCACACACACAAACATGCACGCACACACACACACACACACACACACACACACACACACACACACACACACACACGCACAAACACATACACACAAATGCACGTGCGCACACTGACAAGCACAGATATAAAAAGACAAAAGAACACACACAAAACCTGAATACATATACCCAGACACACCAACAAAAACACACACACACACACACACACACACACATTAACATACACACACTCAAGGAATAGCCTCACTAAACCTTGTTCTGTGTGTCGGCAGTGTTCATCCATCTTGTCTCAAACATTCAGTCAATGCTGCCACCAGTACACACACCTCAACGCCCTAAGTACACGTGGGTATTTACATGAAATAGTTATGGAGTAAAGGTGAAGTAGCTACAGAATTCGGTTGTTCTATTTGCATTCGGGCTCAAGTGTGCTTATAAGATATCCCATCTAAACACACAACCTCAGGCTCTGACAACTTCCGATGAACTCACTTACAAGGTGAGGTTATAACATGTTACAACTTGTCAAGTCAACGTCAATAGGGTAACTTTTGTTTTAATTTCCTATAATAACTCAAACTAAGTCCAAATTATGCCATTGTTGTACTCCACTTGTACAAGTTTCAATGTTAGTTCCCTAGAATTCACAATACCTTTAGCAACCCAGAATGTGTCAGAACAGGATAGCTGCCTGTTTCTGAACACTCAAAAAGTGAATTACCTTCCTGCAGACGCCTTTTGCAAACACATGAGGCCTATACATTGAACCCCAATAATCATTTAAACATTTAAACAAAGACCAATGTATGTCACATATACACGCTGAATAAGTACAAGTGATAGTTTCACACTAGTTTTTCAAGATTTAGGCATTGTTTGTTTCTTCAAATGACTCAATGATTCTCATGTTATCATTCTGGTTTAAAGTAGAATATTCCCCTTTCCACTGTTGAAACTGGGGCTTTCGTCAAAAGGAATAATGAATAAAGACCATGTTTGCTGGAATCCCACACTAGCTGGCTAATAGGTGGAAGCAATGGCTCACTTGTAACACTTTCTTATGTTGGTCTCTAAGTACATATAAAAGGCCATTGTACCCTGAAGGTCTCGCTGGCTTTACTATGGCTGGGAAAGTGAGCATGGGAAAAGTGAGCAAGATTTACTCCTTCAAAAACAATGACAGACAATTGTGTCCTTTAGTAGAACATTTACAGTAAACGTACAACCAACTCCATGTCTGGAAAGAGCTACAAAATATGGTCATGATGACTCATAATGATTTATAGCAACATTAATGTTCAATAATAATTCATTGACTACAATTAATTTCCTCCATCCAAGGATGTGAGATCTCCCCTCATCAGACATGGATGGAGTTGTTGATGATGGAACAGTGGTGTGTGTGTGTGTGTGTGTGTGTGTGTGTGTGTGTGTGTGTGTGTGTGTGTGTGTGTGTGTGTGTGTGTGTGTGTGTGTGTGTGTGCAGAAAAATGCTCGAAAATACCGCATCTGAGCTTTCCCAGCAACAGCAGGCATCTCCCTTGGCCATATCCTGCCACCAGACCGCAGGACAGACCCCTAGAGAGGGAGGCAGGGTCCCTCCTCAGATCTCCTGATCAGTGGAGAGGACACTCAAACATGCCGTGGCCCAATGTAAAACAGATGACAGAGACAAGAGGAAAAAAACAAACATTGCACTTGGCTCCGTTTCTCCAGTTTCTTTCCCAGTCAGGGGAGATGGTTATTGAGGCAGCGTGACCTATCCTCTCCACTTACTGGAGCCAAGGGAGGAACATGCAAGCGTGTGAGCTTGCACGTATGTACGTGCGTTGCATAGAATGCCTCATATTTTTTCCGTCCTCTTCTGAACACTTGCCCTTTGGCCCTCCGTGATGACACTGGCCCAGTCGCCTGGGACCACCCCAGCCGCGTCCAGCAGAGAAGGAGCAGAGCTGGTTCTGTTCTTCAGAAAGGGTTTTACCGAGGATTATGTTAAAGTCTCCACCATAGAGCTGAGCAGTGGTGACTTGTGATGCATGTACATTGAGATGCACTTAAAATGTGACTCGGTTGAACGGTTTGCTAAACACTAAAACAACAGACGTCTTAGATTCAACAATTGGATTCGTATAGAATTCAGAGCAGTAGAGTTCACAACCTGAGTTCACCACATAATGGACACTGAAGCAAGCTCCTCCAGGAGATTAAGTCCACATGCAGAATAAATAATTGAATGCACATAGGGTTAACATTATGTACATATAGGTAATATAACCCAGCATTCTAGCGATATACACACTCTAAGCAGCCCATAGACTCTTCTTTTTTGTAATTTTCTTTCCTCATTTACCAACCAGAAACGAACCCTGAGACCATGTCCATGAATCCTTAATTTGCTGAATGGACCGGGCTGAAAAAGCTTTTTTTCCACAGTGTTTATTCACATAAAGAGGGCATTCACATGGGTGTGTCTTAATCATCAGAAAATGAATAGCGAGAATACAATAGATATCCATAATAATCACAAATGAATAAGAATAATATAATAGGTATCAATGACCTTTTTGTATCTGATTCTGTTTCAGTTTTAATGTTAAAAATCTCTGAATTTCAGTTGGGCAGTGATATTCTCAGTCTCTCTTTTGAATATCTCCCCCCCCCCCCCCCCCCCCCCTCTCTCTCTCTCCCTCTCTCCCTCTCTCCCTCTCTCCCTCTCTCTCTCTCTCTCTCTCTCTCTCTCTCTCTCTCCCTCTCTCTCTCTCTCTCTCTCTCTCTCTCTCTCTCTCTCTCTAACTTGTTGCAGAGTATCTGGAATAAAGGTTCTTTCTGCTCTCTGACATCGACGTGAGCTAGAGGCCCCCAGTCAGAATCTAGGCTAAGAGAGTGATTTGGCCGGCAGAGTCGATGGCACTGGGATCTTTTGCTGGATTAATGGTAGGTCTATACTTTAATGCATGTAGTTCTGTCAAAGGGGCCTTGAGCAACACTTGATTCCTCATTGTAAACATGAAGAGGGCATGAGGTTCTGTGTGATGGTACTTAAGTAGCCTGATGCAAGTTGTTGAATTGCTAAGCATTTAAGGAATGACATAATATAATAAGGAAGTTCTGCTAGGTTCATGTGTTTTGTAGTTATGGGCTTTCTTTTCTGATCTTTGTTAGATGGTTACTCAACATGTCTACTATTCTATTCTACTTTTCCTTATACTTTATATTTATGCTTGATCAATTATTTTGATACTTTGCCAAAAGAGGTATTCTTATGTACGTTATTGCTGGTGTCATTGCCCATATTCAATTGCATCCCGTAACAGGAAAAAATGACATGAATAATTATGTTTAGACTCATCCAATCTTACTTTGCTTCCATAACCGGTCTCTACCAGTGTGGATTGTAGTACTCTTCTATCGATACACTCATACTGTTGGGATGAATCTCGATGGATTTCAGCATCTTACACTGATTATGAGTGGTGTAACAATGGGTAATGTTGCAGATGAGAATACTCATTCAGCTGACAAATAGATCGGCTATCAAAAAATATTTATTATTAGAATTATTATTCTCATGGTATCTGTAAAGGATGTAATCATGCAGAATCCCTGCGTTCCCTTATATGTGGGTTAAAGATGCATGTGCATGTGTGTCTACATTCTCAATACAAGCATGTCTTTGATCATGGAAGAGTTAATACAGGTTTATTAACTCCTGCATGAATTGAGCTCCTCCACCCATTTTCTTTACAAGTATCTGTTCTCATACACATACACTAACACACACACACACACACACACACACACACACACACACACACACACACACACACACACACACACACACACACACACACACACACAACCACACACACAGACACAGTTACACACACACACACACACACACACACACACACACACACACACACACACACACACACACACATGGGTTCACACACACACGCACACACATACACACACACACTTTGCCTGGGGAATCGGACGTGACCTACCTACCCTTACTGATGTGTAAACGGTCGTGAATGTGTGTGTCTGTGTGTGTGTGTGTGTGTGTGTGTGTGTGTGTGTGTGTGTGTTTGTGTGTGTGTCTCTGTGTGAATGTGAGCGTGCGTCTGTGCGTGTGTGTGGGGAAGTGATATTTGGCATGCGCAGTTGTGTGTACGCACTGCATGCATATCAATGTCCACTCTGTGCTGTCGCCGAGTTAGTCCGGAGGGCCGGCTCACAGTGAGCGAGGGCACGGGGGGAGCTTTCCCCCTAGATGCCCGTCCTGTGTTTACCTTGGCTGGGTTGAACTCCCACAAGCCAGCCCCTAAACCCCCACCTTGCCCTGAAACAGACCAAGGCCTTATTGCCCCATTTGCCTCTACTGGTGAATGGAACATACCACAGTGGCTTGGCTAGGGGGGGAGCAGTAGCCACCCCTGGCTCACTGAATGGGCCCAGTGTGAAAAAGGGCTGATTGGCTTGGCTTGGCCCCGCTTGGCTTGTTCACAATGCTAGTGTATATAAGTAAGAAACCCACATTTAAATGACGCATTTCAAGGGAGAGACGTTGAGCGGTTAAACGGTTTGAGAGTGACCAATAAGAGAGCTACAGTTTGGATGGAAGGTGTTTGCGGGCATCGTCTGTTACTTTAATATGAAGTGCTGAGCAGAGTGGGATTGGCTGCATTGCTACTGGAAACTTCAAATTTCAAATTAGTATTAATATAAGGAGGATCTGTTCAATAACTTCCAATTGCAAAGAGATTAGAAAGTAATATGGAAATCAATTATCCATCTCATCTATTCATCCCTGTTTTTGTAGGATAGTGTTCTTTTCCCCCAGTATAAAATAGAAACTTGTGAATTCAGATTTTTCTTTCGCACTATTGGAACAGTTAATCTTTGACAGCAGGACACACGAACGAGTACCCCCACACACACAAACACACACACACACACACACACACACACACACATGCGCACAAGTACACAGACACAGACGCACACACACACAGGTGGTCTGCACCTGGCAGTTGTGATGTCCAGGTCCATTAATGCTCAACCTTGGACCTCTAAGCCTGTGAGGTGGGTCAGGCTCTTTAAATGTATATTATAGCCCCGGTGTTACGAGGGGTCAGAACGGTCACACTGACTCACTGTGAGACCTGTAAGATGCTAAGTCAATACGTTGTGGGGAAATGGGCTGGTTCTGCTGGTTCGGACAACAGGGTAACAGTGTTGGCAGGCTCCGCTAACGTATGCTGCCCGCGCTGTACGTCATCGAGTTGAAGAGAAAATAAACACGTTGATCACCTCGATGCATGTTCAGAGCGCCATGTTATGTGGAGAGATTAGGAAGGGGCGAACATTTGTACATTTGTAAACATATAGAAAAGGGGAATTCATGTTTTAGTATATTTAGTAGGAGTAATGTTTCTCTTGGATGCCCACGCTTTTTTTTCCCCCAAATGAATATATTTGAGCATTGAGCAAAAGTTCTGTAAAGGAGACAGAGGGTCTTTCATTTTTTTTATTTGGCCAGGAGTCATCCTGTTTCCACATGACAACTTTTGATGTCCTTTTTCCATTGGAGCGGCAGGCATGACGTAATGAACCAGGACACTAAGGGCACACGCATGCAGGGATATATTACCAAGAACAATGCAGGTTACAAAGCTTTTCAGGAAATCGTGATACGGAAAGATAAAACACCCTTTCACACTGCTCTCAGACCATTAATGAAACACAGTATTTAACGTATTTAAAGGTAGAGAAATCATTGTTATCCTGAGGTCTATTCATAGTTTCTCTGAATTTGTACTGGGTGATGGAGAGTTGTTTGTCCTACTTTCTTGTTAGTAGGAAGAAGAAAAGATGAAAAATGATCTGAAGGGACTCATCTTTGGAATATCTTTCTCTTCTTCAGGTCACCATGACTCCTCTACTCATTCTCTGCGTCTGCCTGCCCTTCATCACGGCGACACCGACCCCGTTTGAAGACCATGATGGTGAGTGTAAAGACAGACATCCAGGGAGACAGGCATTGCTCATGAAAATGAATGTAATTACATTACATGTGTTTTGAGTCCAAATGTCCTTATTTCAATGAATACTAGGAAATAGTAAACAAACAAAACAAAAAGCAAGAGTGGAATCAAATGACAACAATTAATGATAATTAATGGTTTCCTGAACCATATGAATGATAATTTACACTGACACGGTTACGGGTTTGATTCCCACTGGTAAAGCAAGGCATTAACACTGCCGGAGTTAGGGGTTTGATTCCCACTGGTAGAGCATTGCATTAACACTGCCAGAGTTAGGGGTTTGATTCCCACTGGTAGAGCATGGCATTAACACTGCCAGAGTTAGGGGTTTGATTCCCACTGGTAAAGCAAGGCATTAACACTGCCAGAGTTAGGGGTTTGATTCCCACTGGTAGAGCATGGCATTAACACTGCCAGAGTTAGGGGTTTGATTCCCACTGGTAGAGCATGGCATTAACACTGCCATGGTCAGGGGTTTGATTCCCACTGGTAAAGCAAGGCATTAACACTGCCAGAGTTAGGGGTTTGATTCCCACTGGTAAAGCAAGGCATTAACACTGCCAGAGTTAGGGGTTTGATTCCCACTGGTAAAGCAAGGCATTAACACTGCCAGAGTTAGGGGTTCGATTCCCACGTGGGCCACCCAAGTTTAGAACGTTTCCACTCATGGTATTGGTATTGTTGATAACACACGCTATCCTGACCTCCACTCAATGCGTACGTATCACCATGGAAACGTTTCTATACCTTTGTGCCTAGGCCTGGACGGTACGCTGAGCGTCAGCATCCCAGTGGAGACGGCTCTGCAGCCGCTGCTGGGCGACAAGGTGGTGATCCCGTGCTACTTCCAGGACACGGCCACCACGGAGCCCGGAGCCGGCCCCACCACGGCACCGCTCGCACACCGCATCAAGTGGACCTACGTCACTCCCAAGAAGGTCACCACCATCCTGGTGGCGTCCGGGGGCAAGGTGGCGGTGGACACGGAGTACCTGGACCGCGTGACCATGGTCAACTACCCGCTGGTGTCCACCGACGCCACCATCGAGGTGACGGAGCTGCGGGCCAGCGACTCGGGCACCTACCGCTGCGAGGTGCTGCACGGCCTGGAGGACAACTACGACTCGGTCAGCGTCCAGGTGCAAGGTGGGCCGCCCGTCTCCTTTTTGTTACTTTTTATTTTTGCATTTCTATGGTTTATTATAGAGTGAGATAGAGGGGAAGGTATGAGAGATAGAGGGGAGGACATGCAGCCAATGACCACAGGCAGGATTCTAACCGGGTCACTGCGTTCATTACGGAGCCTATATGGTAGGGCGCTGCACCCGGTGAGCCACCGGGTGCAGCGGGGCTGGGGAGTCTTCTTCTGCTCACATAGCCCCCTCTACAGCGACGTTGGTACTGCTCATGTTGTGTGTGTGTTTTGATTTCTCTTGTTTTAATTTGGTATCTCTTGTTGTTTCTACGTCTGTCCTGTACTTTTGTACCCTAATTGTCCTGACCTGGAATAGTAACGTGCCCTCTCACCATGTCCATTACACACAAAACATTGAGTGGGACACCAAATGTCACAATAACTATTTGTAAGCATATAATAGCATCATATGCAGGCTTAACATAATTATGTGAAGTTGTTTGTATCCGAGTGAAGTGGATGTGAGTCATTTAAATGTCTGCTTCCCCAGGTATCGTGTTCCACTACCGCGCCATCTCCACCCGCTACACCCTGACCTTTGAGAAGGCCCAGGCCGCGTGCGTGCAGAACAGCGCCACCATCGCCACCCCGGCCCAGCTGCAGGCTGCGTATGACGATGGGTACCACCAGTGCGATGCTGGCTGGTTGTCTGACCAGACTGTTCGGTAAGACCCAACAACGCAGACAACTTTCCCCAGAGGCGTCATCGTAATACAAATGCAGGTGTCTCTGATGATGGGTCTGCTCCTTCTCAGTACCAGGGCGCGGGGAATAGACTTATCATCACGAGTTACGTCTACTGCCAGTGCCCATTGAGCTGTTTTCTAAAATCCCTCTATGAGCTGGTTTTCAACAAATTTTTGTGTCAATGTACTCTGCATGTTTTCATTTAATAAGTTGCATTGAGCAATTGAGTCGTTCTGCCCTGTTACATAAACGAAAATACAGTTATTCTTTACTTTAAGGCCCAATCCCATTTCTACCCCTTACCCCTTCCCCTTACACCTTACCCTTGTTTTGAAGGGGGAAGGGGGAAGGGGGAAGGGGGAAGGGGGAAGGGGGAAGGGGGAAGGGAAAGGGAAAGGGGTAAGGGGTAGAAATGGGAATGGGCCTAAGAAAAGCATTCAAATGTATCTTCTCAAGGCTCTCTGCATGGTACTCCCGCCCCTGAAAAAGGGGGCCTGATTTGCTTTTAAATAAACAACGCTGTGTTGTCCTCAAGATACCCCATTCATGAGCCAAGGGCCGGTTGCTACGGAGACAAGGAGGACTTCCCAGGCGTGAGAACGTATGGCGTGAGAGAAGTCAACGAGACGTACGATGTGTACTGCTTTGCAGAAAAGATGTCAGGTACTCTCTAAACTGATGCACAATTAACATGTTTTATAATGTATTGTAAAATTCTTTATAATAAACATTTACCTACTACCACTACTTTTTGTTACCGGTAAAGCAAGCTTGGTACATATTGTAAATGAGTGAAAGGCATATTTACCTCCAGTCAAGCCCTTATCGGAGAAACAAGTATTGAGCATCTGCAAAAAATGTTGGTAGAATATATCAAACATTTGTTTGAGATTCAGTCAGCCAAATTGGTGCTTTGGCTGCCCAAAGAAATGGATCGCTCTCTTATGAAAGCCTTTACAGACCTGAAGAAGCGCCCGTTCAATGGAGCACCAACCAGAGAACAGCGAAGCTATTGATGAGCTAACCTCACGGCCTCCCGTCTCCCCCCAGGGAGGGTCTTCTACTCCTTCTCCGTGGAGAAGTTCACCTTCTACGAGGCGGGGGACCAGTGCGGCAAGCTGGGCGCCCGCCTGGCCACCACAGGGGAGCTCTACCTGGCATGGAAGGGCGGCATGGACGTGTGCAGCGCCGGCTGGCTGGGAGACCGCAGCGTCCGCTACCCCATCAACCTGGCCCGGCCCCAGTGCGGGGGGGGCCTGCTGGGGGTCCGGACCGTCTACCTGAACCCCAACCAGACGGGATACCCATACCCTGATACCCGCTACGATGCCATATGCTACAACTGTAAGTGTTAGTCCCAGTAGAGGAAAGAATCAAGAGGGGTAACTATACAGTAACCAAGAGGGGTAACTATACAGTAACCAAGAGGGGTAACTATACAGTAACCAAGAGGGGTAACTATACAGTAACTAAGAGGCCTAACTATACAGTAACCAAGAGGGGTAACTATACAGTAACTAAGAGGGGTAACTATACAGTAACCAAGAGGGGTAACTATACAGTAACCAAGAGGGGTACCTATACAGTAACCAAGAGGGGTAACTATACAGTAACTAAGAGGGGTAACTATACAGTAACCAAGAGGGGTAACTATACAGTAACTAAGAGGGGTAACTATACAGTAACCAAGAGGGGTAACTATACAGTAACCAAGAGGGGTAACTATACAGTAACCAAGAGGGGTAACTATACAGTAACTAAGAGGCCTAACTATACAGTAACCAAGATGGGTAACTATACAGTAACTAAGAGGGGTAACTATACAGTAACCAAGAGGCATCACTATACAGTAACCAAGAGGCGTAACTATTCAGTAACCAAGAGGGGTAACTATACAGTAACTAAGAGGGGTAACTATACAGTAACTAAGAGGCGTCACTATACAGTAACCAAGAGGGGTAACTATACAGTAACCAAGAGACAAACTATACAGTAACTAAGAGGCCTAACTATACAGTAACTAAGAGGCCTAACTATACAGTAACCAAGAGGCCTAACTATACAGTAACTAAGAGGCCTAACTATACAGTAACCAAGAGGCCTAACTATACAGTAACCAAGAGGCCTAACTATACAGTAACTAAGAGGCCTAACTATACAGTAACCCCCATTGATCGCAATAAACAGGTTTGTGGAGAGAAACGTACATCTGAATTGAAACGATTTTGTGAGTACTTGTGAGGCCGAGTGAAGAGTTCACACCTCCGAGGCCTTGAGAGCGAGGTCGAGGCGTATGTGTCCCACTCCAGAGGGGACCGGGCGGCAATGCACCCTGGCGTTAGCACGATGTGGGCCCCTCAGCCGTCCTAACTGTGTATAAGACAACCCCCGCCGGACTGAGGAACACAGTAACACGTCTTTGGTTGTGTCTGGTGTCCAGCTGAAGGCGGCGGCGGAGTGAAGCCCGCGCTGCTGACCACGCCGCTGCCCGGCGTCATCCCCCTGACCCCCGGGCCGGTGGAGCTCCCCGGCCGCACCGCCCCGTCCCAGGAGGCCCACGGAGAGACGGCGACCCTCTCCCCCCTGCCTATGCCCGTTACCGTAGCAACGGGAACGGGCGGCCGCGGAGTACACCTGACTGACGAGGATGCCCCAATGGGACCCCAAGGTGCTCAAGACGTTGTTGTTGTTGTTGATGTTTTTTCGCCTCTGTCTTAAAAGAACTGGACAACGTGACTAAATATTTTTATGTGTTATAAGATTAATTTTGAAGTTTAAAAGGCCTGTTATATCTGAAATATATTCAGTACATATGATTTGGGGGAGAGCATAGTCTAGATGCTTCAGTATTTCACTCCCAGTCCAGGGAGTTGGGGGAGGTCACATTTCTTAAGATAAATCACAACCTAATCCCATCTAGCAAGTGACAGTGATTCATGCATGTAAACTTCTTCGCGTAGCCCCTTTAAGACACGTATAAAAACAAATCGTCGACTTCATACTAGCAGTAGTTGTAACAGTAGGCCAATATACTAAACAGACTTCATTGGTTGGCGTGGCGATGTGAACCCATGACCTCCCTAGGCGTTGTGTTCCACTACCGGGCCATCACGGGCCGCTACACGCTGACCTTCACGGAGGCCCAGCTGGCGTGCAAGAGCATAGGAGCCACGGTGGCCAGCCCCCGGCAGCTCCAGGCCGCCTACCTGAAGGGCCTGCACCACTGTGACGCCGGCTGGCTGCGGGACCAGACCGTCAGGTGAGGAACTGTCTGTACAACACATGCAACCTACAGGCTTTTTTTTATTGGGTTACAACTGTATAAGTATTCAGCTGCAAGATAAGATAAGGTAATGCTACTATTGATCCCGGATGGGAAATTTGAGATTGGGGCTTGAAACTACTGACCAGACATTTGTAGCTTGGCAGTCTATATATCAACAAAATGTAAGATGTATTATATATGAAATTAAAAAGGGGACAAATTCAAATTTAGCCTATCAATCATCTTAGTTAATATCCACACCAACTCCCTATACTGCCCTATAACAATCTTATATACATGGTTTCTCATGTGTGTGTGTGTGTGTGTGTTTGTGTTTCTTTGTGACATCTGATTTACCAAAATCATGTTCCATCAAACCCAATACTGATGGTACCTTTGATTGACTTAGTTTCCATCACTGACACTGTCCCTTGTTTGACCTGTTGCCCAGGTACCCTATCGTGTCTCCCAGAGGGAACTGTGCAGGTAACCTGGAACTCCTGCCGGGGGTGAGGTCGTACGGCCTGAGGACTGCCAGTGAACTCTATGATGTCTACTGCTACGTGGACCACCTCCCAGGTGAGACACTAGTTGTTTCAAATACATGTGCCCTGACATCACCTCCATCGAGCGCCTCCTGATTTGGTTACAAGCAGACAAAAGATATGAATGTCTGTGAATCTTAACCAATGTCAATTGGTTCAATGCTAGTTAGCTGGTCGATACGGGCTGCAGTGAACCTGTGAACCTTCAAAAGCACTTTGCTTTCCTGGGAACCGCTTAATCACTTACTCGGTTATTTTGTTTTGTGGTTGAAACACTATGATGATATCATACACAAGAAAAAACCAGAGTATGGATAACTTAAATCAGAAATAATGAGTTGGTTTTACACTGAAGGTATCCTTTGAACATTCCCAGCCTCACGTTAAGAGTTGAGTTGAAGAAAAGCGGCTGCTAAACGACCGATTGAACGCCTAGGCGTAGGTTCGTCTTCTAAACCCCCTTACAAATAAACCCCGTCTCCCAGGCAAGGTGTTCTACTCCAGCGACTACGACAGCTTCTCCTACGAGGAGGCTGTGCAGCACTGTGAGAAGCTCAACACCACGCTGGCCACCACCGGCCAGCTCTACGCCGCCTGGAACCAGGGGCTGGACAAGTGCCGCCCCGGCTGGCTGCTGGACCGCAGCGTCCGCTACCCCGTCTCCAGCCCCAGGGCCCACTGTGGGGGCGGGCAGGCCGGGGTGCACATCCTCTACGCCTTCCCCAACCAGACGGGCTTCCCCGACGAGCACTCTCGCTACGACGCCTACTGTTTCAGAGGTACTTATTTTATTGTGTGTGCTTCTTCGCCCTGAGCAATGTGTTGTGTTTCGCTAAACAAGTGTATTCAAATATAATTTTTAATGAATTCTTTGGTGAAATGTGACATGCAAAAGTTTTTTCGGGCGGCAAATCTGAATTTGAAGAACATTGAAACTCCAACCCTTTAACCATAAATATATTCTACAGAAGTTCCCTATTTCACTATGGGTCGTTTAAAATTGTACTTGTTTTTTCCAGCTGAATTTCCTGGACTTAAGATGGAAAATAAAACCAGTTTGGATAAGATTTTTGAAGAGGTGGTGGAAGAGCTAATCAACATGACAATCATCACTGTGGACAAAGCTGCTCCAACTGGTAAAAACAAATATGTCATGAAATCCAATTGCTAAAAAAGCAATTTTGTCCGACAAAAAAAACATCTGTACAAAATTACAGTAAATATATCCTTACTGAAGTTAACGCATTAACTATGTGTTATTAAAAAAAAATTGATTTTTCTTTTCAGCTGGGGTTCCAGTAGTTCAAATTGAAGAAACCAGTGAGAAGACTTTTGAAGAGACAATTAACGAGCTCATCAACATGACAATCATCAACGTTGTCAAAGCTGTGCCAACTGGTAAAAATTATGCTACATAATATACGTCATTAAATCTGATTGATAAAAATAAAAAAAACACCTAATCAAAAGTAATAAAAAAATTATAATTTGGTCAGACAATGAAATTTCAGTTTAATCCCAGCCGCATTATTATACATTCATATTGCTTGTCCAAATGTCTCCCATGTGGTTTTGTGATTTTCAGATTCTGTTTCCGTCACAACTGAGACAAGTGCGAATACAACCTTTGTGGTGGAGGAAGTCATGAACAAGACGGAAATTACAACTGACCAAATTGCTCCAACAGGTAGGATACTTTAACATGCTTTTAATAGCGTTTGATTTCTTATTGCAAAGTGTGGACCAACACTAAAATTAATTGAGTGGATCTTCAACAGAACTTATTCACACCTATCCTCACTTTAATGTCTGTATTTTCATCCTGATTCCTCAGTGGTACCCATTGAACCCATTCTTACCCTTTTACCTGTAGCGACCGTGGATGTCTCTGGCTCTGGATCATCTGAGCAGCAGTCAGCCAGTGGTAGTGGCAGTGGGGATCAGACAGGGGAGTCTGGTGTCTCCAGTGCCAGTGGTAGCGGCAGTGGGGATCAGACAGGGGAGTCTGGTGTCTCCAGTGCCAGTGGTAGTGGCAGTGGGGATCAGACAGGGGAGTCGGGTGTCTCCAGTGCCAGTGGTAGCGGCAGTGGGGATCAGACAGGGGTCTCCGGTGTCTCAAGTGCCAGTGGGGAGGGCTCCGGATCGGGCTTCCAGATCCTCTTCAGTGGCAGTGGACACATGGCATCGGGAGAAGGATCTCCATCTGGCCAACCCCATGAGGCAAGGGAGGGAAGTGGTGCCATCACCTATCCTGGCAGTGGACTGGGATCTGGTTCGGGACGGGACACTGGGTCTGGTGCATCTGGGTCTGGGTCAGGAGAGGGGCCAGATGGACAGCAGGGATCCAGGTTCAGTGGCTTTTCTTCAGGATCTGGTTCGGCAAGTTCTGCGAGTGGAAGTGGGGAATTCATTGGTAGCAGTGGCGAGTCCTACATCATTATGGTGGATGGAAAGTGGGTGGAAAAAACACATCAGAAACACACAGAGCAGGAGTTTGGCAGAGGGGCAATTGATTACATCCCTGGATCTGGGGCCATGTCCGGGTCAGGATCAAGCTTCGGTTCAGGAATGATGTCCGGGTCAGGATCCTCCTCAGGGTTAGACGGATCAGGGATCGGTGGCTCCGGCTCCGTCTCCGGCTCCGGGCTTCCAGACGTGTCGTTTGACCACCAAGGCCTCGTGGACCTCACAGAACAGACCTCCGGGGGGCAGGAGCTGTCGGGCTCTCCCCCCAGCACTCTGCCCTCCGGCGGCCTCCCCTCTGGCGGGTTCTCCTCCGGTTCATCGGGCAGCGGTCTGGGCTCCGGGACGGCGTCCGGGGAGGGATCCTTCGGCGAGGGCGACGTGATCCTCCTGACTGAAGACGGCATGATGGAGATCACCACGCCGCGTCAGCCTGAGCAGGGCCGCGGGGTGGTGGAGTTCAGCGGAGAGGGGAGCGGGTCAGGGAGTGGCGGCGGCTCCGGTAGCGAGGCCGACGGCCACCTGCACTTCTCCGCCAGTGGACTCCCTCACCAGGAGACCGCCACTCCGGGCTTCTCTGTAGAGATGGCCCCCGGATCCACAGCGAGCCACCCAGGGAACCAAGAGTCTAGCACGGATCACACAGAGCAAGGCCAGGAGCTCGAGGAGGAGAGGGAGGCACGCGGAGGTCCAACGGAGGAGGCTTATGTGACGTATACCGCACCGTCAGTCCAACTGGCGACCCCTGGTGTGGTGGAGACACCTGCCGTCGTGGATGGTAGGCACCACTTAAACATTATCAGTATAAGACCTAGCTCCTCTTATTAAATGTTCTCCCTGCCCAGATCCTATAGGTCCTGCAAGAGGTGCTTTGCTGTTTTGCTTTATTATAATTGCTTGTTTTAGGTCGAGCTTTGGGAAGAAGAAAAAGTTTAATATATGTGTATTATGTGCTAATGTTATCCTCGGTGACAGATCTATATAATTATGAATGTACTTCTGTACAAACTATCATACTTATGTTTGTAAAAGTTTCCTATAAACCCATGTGGGCGTGGCACATATAAGGGTGCAGGACACTTACGTAAAATGTATTTAACTTAAAATCTTTAACGTGCATGCATAAATGAACTATGTACATGCAGTGAATCTTTAGGTCCAGATCTATTTTCGGTGTGTTGACAGCGTTGATGGGCTGCGCGGATGGCTGGTTGGAGTTCATGGGCAGCTGCTATCTGCACTTTGACGAGAGACACACCTGGTCCGAGGCCGAGCTGCAGTGTCAGGAGCTCAACGCCCATCTGGTCAGCATCACCTCCGCGCAGGAACAACAGTTTGTCAACTGTGAGTAGTCTGAGGCGCGCGTAAATGGTCGATAGTATGGGCCATTTCGGCGTGTGATGGGAATGCACCTGATTATTTCGCTTAATTTTGGACACGTCCATTTTGAAACAACCATATGGTGGATTAATGTTTTCCATGTGTCTGTCGTGATGTTGGCACGCTAGCCAACGCCCAGGACTACCAGTGGATTGGACTGAACGACAGAGACGTACAGAATGAGTTCCGCTGGACAGATGGCAGCCCTCTGGTAAACTTTTTTTGGTAGAAATTTCAGTTGCTTTTAGCCATCAAGAAATACGGATGCATGAGCAGGAAACGGGTCAGCTTAATTGTGTAATCCATTGATTATAACAGGTACATTGCAGTACGAATGCCTCTTTACCCGGCTGTTTTACGGCATTTGTTTCACTGCCACACAGCTTGACCGGTATCATTGCATGTTTGCAGTTGTGTGTTGTCCGTCTTCCTAACGTTCCCATTCCGATCGCTCCGTCAGGCTTTCGAGAACTGGAGGCCGAACCAGCCAGACAGCTACTTCAACTCTAAGGAGGACTGCGTGGTCATGATCTGGCACGAGGCCGGCAAGTGGAACGACGTCCCCTGCAATTACCACCTGCCCTTCACCTGCAAGAGTGGACCAGGTGAGTCCTCCGAATGTCCTCCTCCGACATGTCTGGTGGAGAAGGCTGCTGCGGTAGGACTGTCCTGGTAGACCTCTAACGTAACCGTCCTGTCCACCTGTCAGTCACATGCCAGGCGCCCCCGGAGGTGGAGCACGCCAGGCCGCTGGGCGGGGACAGCAGAGACCGCTATCCAGTGGACTCCATAGTCCGCTACCAGTGTGAGGCGGGATACACCCAGCGCCACCTGCCTGTCATACGCTGCATGGCCGATGGCCAGTGGGAGGAGCCACATGTGGAGTGCATAGAGGGTGAGTCGAAAGAAGTCTAAAAGATACACGATACGTTATATTTTATTTATTCTTCTTGAAACCATTGCTAAAATGGACCCCAAATGACATAGGCTGATGATTTAACAAATAAATACAATTGAATTCCATTAAAGATGTCATTTCTGGATCAGTCGGTCAGTGCAGAATGTTATATTAGTGTTACAAAATTGTTGGCACATAAGCTGACTTTAAGCATACCTTAACCAACTCTTACTTCAATGCTTATGACCTTGTTGTGTCTGTGTTTTCTTTCTCTTAGCCGCCAGCAACAGGCTACACAAAAGGTCTGTAAGAAGCCGGACAAAAACAAATCAACGGTCATAGAGAGAAAGGCTCTAGAGCAACGCCCAAAAGGACATACAACTAAGAGCCACAGAAGGACCCCTCTTGAACTTACAGCAGTGCAATTCTTGATTGAAAAGCCCCCTCTCATTCCCTTTGTGTACATACAACACACAGAAAGCACATTTAGAACATGGTAGTCCCAACTGACTGGTGCTCGGGATCTTGCAATGTCACTCTGTCTATTTTCATAGTGATTTTATGTGTTATTAACTTTATTTATAGTTTATTTATAGTTGTCTATACCTATGTTCGTTTATTTGGAAAAAAAAAATAGATCTTATATTTTCAGCAGTGGGTACTACATTTCTTTTAATGAATGACGTCATTGGGAAATCATTCGTGAAAGTGCCAGAGTGACATTGAAAATCCCCCCAAAAAAGCAACAATTTAAGTAATAAAAGCACAATAGATATTTTGAACTAGTTTACCTGCAGAAGGAACACGCACCCTTTTTTTTTAATATATATATAGTTTTGGTATTGTGTTACTTTTAATTAAGTTTCTTAGTATTTTAGATTTGGTTACATTTCCACATCTGTGTTTATAGCAGTAGATACAGAACCCTTAAATTTGATTTAAACTGGAAATAATAGATACACCAACCCAAAATATTGAATCATTTGTTAGTTAGGTAATGTCAAAAAAAAATGGTTGCAAAGGGACCTGGGTTACCATTGTAAGCACTCATGCACTTTTGGGAGTCTTCAGTCACTTCTTTTGTGCTAAGCATAATAAAATCATTCAGCGCACCTTACTGATTTAAAGAACACTCATCCCAGGTCCGCTTCAATTGTGTTAAAAAATAAAAAAGCATATTGTCGCTGGACAATTGAACATACTACAAATAGTTGCCATGCTTTGCAACCAATGGAGTTCTCTGGGGGACTGTATCGCCCCCTATTGGATCCCTGGCAAACACACACAAAGGCACAGCTTGAAGCGTGTTTTCAACAAGGAAAATGTGTTTGAGAGGATCCTACTTGACTTTATATCTAGGCCTTTTATATCACCTGTTAATCCTTTTATAGTACAACTCACACAAAACAGCAGGATCTGTGTTAACTGAGCTGATTATACTGATCAAATAGTTGGTGCGATTGACGGATTAATTGGCCCATGCTTGGTTTCTAAACTTTAATCCAAAATTATATATTCAGAAGATATCAAAACAATAGATTAGAGAAGATATGCTTAGCAGAATTGCACGCAAAGATTTAACTTCTTTTTTAATATAAGACCCTTTGAGGAATTATAAAACCTGAGATTTAAAACCATTTGAAACATAAAGAACAACAAAAGCTGTGAAAGCAAGACGTGCAGGCTAATGAGAAACCTGAGTATATAAACTGACCATGACCTCTTTAGGGTCAAGTAGACCCAAATATAAGCAGAGACCCGGGTTCACACTCCAGACATAACATCTAGTATTTAGGCCCAATCCCTTCTACCCCTTACCCCTTCCCCTTACCTCTTCAAAACAAGGGGTAGGGGTATGGGGAAGGGGTAAGGGGTAGAAATGGGATTGGGCCTTAGAAACTCTTTTACAGACCGACCTCCAACAACTCACACATTGAGAAAACAGGTACACACAGGCATAGAAATACACCAAATACACAACACACAGAATTACAAGGTATGCAGGGCTTTAAGCAAGTTGCTTTCCAGTCATATGTCTCTGAGAGTTTGAAAGTAAGCAAACAAGAGCGGGAGAGTGACAGTGGTGGCATCTTTGGGTGAATGATGGCAAAGTGTTGATATAAGAAACATCCTCCATGACAGATCTGTGATCTGTCATGAGTACTTATGCAGTGATACACATGCACACACACACACACACACACACACACACACACACACACGCACACACACACACACACACACACACACACACACCACACACCCACACCCCCCCCACACACACACACACACACACACACACACACACACACACACACACACACACACACACACACACACACACACACACACACACACACACACACACACACACACACACACACACGCATGGTTGGTAATACACTGTTGTGATCCAAATGCCTGATTAACCAATGCCAAATAAAGGGATTACTCTGTGAATGTGTTAATGGAGAGTAATATATGAGTCCATATATTTGTATTTATTGATATATGATCACTCACTGAATTGTGAGTGTGTTACAGAAGCCTTCAGAAAAGTCTGAAAAAAATAATCCCTTCTTAGATTTCTCCTTTTGGTCAAGTTCATCCACGTTCATAGTCCTTGGTGATCATTCATTCCTTTTTTCCAGTTTTTTTGTGATTTGAAGCCATAAAATGAAGATGTAGGCCTACTTTCATGCATCTGAACGAATGTGTGTAGGCCTAGCTATTATACAATACAAGGTTAATCGTCTTTGATAGGGCACAACCACAAAGCAGTAAATTCTGAAGGTCTGATTTCAGGGTTACGACATTATTTGAAATCATACAAGCTCACCCTAACGATAAGCTTTCATACTGGGTATAAATATAGAGTAAAACGTGTTTTACTCTATATTTTTTTCCGCCATTACCCAAAATAAGTAATTACTTGAAATGGCTCCTATACATGATTTATTTTTTCTTCCTGGAAACCAAGCAAACAGTAACAGACAGTGGCTACCTTCATCTCAACATGGCAGCAAAAACTGATTCCCTCTGTGGATGTATACCCGTTTAATAGTGTCAGTGTGTGTATGTGTGTCCGAGTGAGTGAGTGTGTGTGTGAGTGAATGAGAGAGTGTGAGTGTGAGTGTGAGTGTGAGTGTGTGTGTGTGTGTGTGTGTGCTTGTTTGTGTGGATCTTCATGAAAAAGATGCACACACACAAGGCAAATGTGTGGACACTCAATGGGTGGACACTCAATTCAATGGGACACATTATTGCCGCTTTTCCACCGCACATGTAGCTCCACTCGACACGACTCGACACGACTCGACACGGTAGCAGCACGGGTCCTTTTCCACCGCAAATAGTACCTCCTGGACGTGGGCGGGGTCGGCTGCGCGAACGGGCCGTGACGTATTTTTGTACGCGACGCAAACAACACCTACGCAACCCACACATGGACAGAACCCACATAACAACAATGGAGGACATCGATGCGATGGTATTCGTGTTCGTATTATTAGCTGGCATGTTGAAGAAGTTGAAGAAGTGGAATATGTTGGCTGCGGCGCTGCTATGGCTGTTACCAGCATGGTTGCCATGTCGCTCTCGTGACGTCACCTTTTAGCATCGGCTCAGCTCGCTTGGAACCTAGAGCGAGGCGGTACTAGAAAAAGCAGCCACTTCAGGTACCAGATACCATGATTTCGCGGTGGAAACGCAAAAAATGCGAGCTGAGTCGAGTCGAGTCGTGTCGAGCTGGTACCATGCAGTGGAAAAGCGGCATTATACATAAAAAACAACTGCACCTGAAAATGCACAGGCTCCTACCGTGTTAGCGTTGGTATACAGTTGTGTACCTAAGTGGCATATTAATTCACGCGTGGACAGGATACTTCAATGTTTGCATACCTCTCTGCTGCACCCATGTTTGGCCAAAGGGCGTCAATAAGACGCGGCCTCCAAGGCCCCTGCGCCCCACCCCATCACTGGGGCTTCTGTTCGTCAGGAGGGTGTGACGGAGCAGGTCGCTCTCCCCGCTACACCTAAAAGCATCACGCGGCCAGACAGAGGGGCGCGTGTGTTTATGGCCTGCTGTACAGTATACTGGAGAACGGCTGTGAGTCAGATACACTGGCCGTTTGTATGGTCCGGTAAGTAGGCCCTCTCACCTCTCCACCCGCATGGGCTGAACCCCGTGGCATTCCTGCTTGGACACGAAGCAATGCTCCCAGTGTCGAAGACCTGCATGGAGCGTGGAGCGGATGGTTCACTTGCAGATTGAGCCAAACTGATATTTTCTCCTGAAGATGTATGTTTGTAGAGTCGGGCTCTCTTTGACCTGTCCGGCTACACAGTTTAGAAATTATAATGCGTTCCATTATTTAAATTAACCTGTAGAGAGTGAGCTATTAATATGGAGTTCTGTACACTTAACTTTAGGGGAAAGTCTGTTACTTCCCCTAACTACCAATTCACCCGTACTTTAACTCCCTTTTCTGTGTCGTCATATTCTTTACTTACACCCTCCTCCGGCCTTCTCCTATTATCTAACATCTATTTCTCCAGGTCCAGAGGGGAATTGACAGTTCTTCACCCAACTACCTGCTTACTGTGTCCTACTGATCAATAAAAAAAACTGAACTGACCACTGTTGAAAGTGTAGTTTGTACTCACTGAATCACTGAAATAGTGATTCAATAAAAACAAGGATTCTGTCTGTTTCAGAACAAAGGACAAGATTTTCAATAACATATAAAAAAAGCATTACATTTGTAGAAAATAATACAAAATACATAGCCCCATAGACAACCTTTGTTGAGGTATAATAACTACAAAATGCTATTATCCTACAATAGGGCTTTAAACAAAGGTAGTATACGTTTCATGGCTATTATAATAGGCCTTTATCACAGAGGTGCAAAAGTAGTGGTGAAACCAGGTGTAGCGAAATAAGATAATTATGGGACTGTAGGCCTGTAATTAACATCGTGAGCTACACCTGCGTCTCCCCTACTATATCACCTTGTTAATATCAAACAAAGGCTGCTGCATCGTAGCACAGCCCTTGGCTGACACATCTCTCAACACATAATAATACATTACACTTAATACAGTAAGATACACTTTCAGAATTGCCTACTTTTCCATAGTGGTACTTCAGTACAGAGCATTACATAAACACAGTTTCTATGATCAATAAATGAACTTCTTCGCCATAAAGTTCCTGTAGCAGGAAGGCACCAGCTGTTTTAGCATGGTAGGCAAGCGGCCAACAGGGCGATGAACAATGGGGATGATGGTTCTACAGAGCCGTTTCCATGTGTGTCGTTGTGAATCTAAACCTTTTGAAGTAAGCCTGAAACACATTGTGATTGCACAATGAACATAATATGGATAATAGTGAAGAACTAACAATAACCTAGTTAACCTCAGCTATTGCTAACTTCCAGGAATTCAAACGCTAAAGTCAGTGCTCTGTGGTTTTGCTGGTTAGGTTTGTAGTATTTGTCTCTTGGGTAATCGTCGAGTGCCGTTGATTAGGTCAACCGGTAGCAATAGACACCAAATTTCTTGTTATGTGCAGGAAATCCAAAGCTCCGCACTCCCGGCTCCTCTGTCCCGCAGTTAGCCCGGGCTTTGATGATGGGGTAACGGACACTTCCGTCAGCCAACCAGCCGGCGTCACAGCGGTCCAATCCCATCAGCCTCCAGCCGGCGTAGATCTGTCCCACTGTGGCGATTCGGCCGCCGTCACTCCTGCACGCCTGCTGGGCCTCCGAGAAGGTGAGGTTTGACGGGTGTATCAGGAAGTAAACTGTCCCTATGGAAACGGAGGCCGATACACAAAGAGTTGATTTGTTAAAGTCGTTTATCAAAGATATTTGTGGAAAGAAATTGAAATCATTGAAATGAAAAAAAGGTTGAGGTTAGGAACACACGTATAGTTTATTCCGTAAGCTTGAAAATATGCCTCGATCATGCATGTTTACTGACCCTTGAGCGAGGCAGAGAAGCAGAAGGCATCATAGCGGTGAAGCAGCCGATGCCGTTGTCCATAGCTACGCAATCCAGGTGATAAAGCCACGCCCCCACAGCCCGCACGGGGCGTCGTGATTGGATACTGCACGGTGCCATCAGCCAACCAGCCGGCATTACACCAGTCAAGCCCCTCCTCCCAGGCCGTGAACAGCTGCTCGAACGACGCCAGAGTAGCGTCCTGCTCCTCACATGCTGCCTGGGCCCCCAGGAAGTTGTAGTGGTATCTTCCATGCTGGGAGTAGTAGGGAAATACCACGCCTAAAGAGGGGTGACAGGATTAAACCAATATCAACAAATTAGCAGTGTTCCAAATGGATCACTTTTTCACTGATCCCTTTATAGTGAACACTAAATCGTACACTATTTAGGAACAAGTAAGGCAGGGGCACCGGACATCTATATAGGCATGACGTCTACTGGCTTGGATAAACAAGCTGACAGCTTTTAGATAAGGTGTCAGTAATAAACCTGATCAGGAAGGACGCTATGTATCTTGGTGTATGGGGTATGAATATTTGCACATTAGTTGTGCACTTCTTTCCCGGTGCATTATGGATAATGCACTACAGTGAGCCAGATTTGACAGCACCACCAAATGGTGATGGTCCCAAATAATGCTCTATATTGCCGCGTTTCCACTGCAGGGTGCGGAACGGATCGGATTGCAAAGGTGCGGTATGGCGCGTTTCCACTGCAGGGTGCGGAACGGATCGGATCGCAAAGGTGCGGGTCGGGTCGCGTTTCCACCGCCAAAAGTGGGCGTGACCCGGACTTTACCGTACCCGTTCCGGCCCCGTTCTCGGGACTCCTCCGTTGGGGTACCGCAAACGAGACGAGACGCCTGAAAGGGTCCCGTGAAATTCTAGCTACACCCCCCCTCCGTTGATTGGTCGACAGAATCGTCACTTCCGGGTGACGCAGGGATAAAAACAAACAAACAGTAGCCTCGAGGTATTATTCTTTACAATTAACTTGTCGCGTAAAACGCTTGCTTGGGCGAACAAGGAGGTGGAGACGTTCGTCTGCATTCTTGGGGAGGAAGACGTTTTTTACGATGTTTACGTAGCGGCCGCGGCGATTGACATCCGGCCTACCACAAAGGGTACTGTCGGCAGTGGAAACGCGACCTCGGAACTGAGCTGGGCTATACCGCCCCCTCCCTACCGCACCTTTGCGATCCGATCCGTTCCGCACCCTGCAGTGGAAACGCGGCATAAGGTGTGAGTGAGCCCAATGTGGCTCATTTTGAATCAGGTCCTTGGTTACCCTTAAGCCGCCACACACACACACACACACACACACACACACACACACACACACACACACACACACAGAGACAGACAGACAGACAGACAGACAGACAGACAGACAGACAGACAGACAGACAGACAGACAGACAGACAGACAGACAGACAGAGCCACCTCTCATCTCCAGGTCCACCGTGACGCTCTCGTCCTCCACGCCGTCGATGACCTCACAGCGGTAGCGGCCGGTGTCGTTGAGCTGCAGCTCCCTGATGACCAGCGACATGTCGCCGGGCGCCGAGCGCCGCAGGCGCACACGCCCCCGGAAACCGCCGTAGCTGCGGTGGCGGTTGCCCATGGCGACCATCACCTCCGTCTCCCGGATGAGGTTGGGGACGGTGTCCGGGTCCAAGTCGTCGTAGCGATCGCTGGCGGGGAGCCAGGACCACTTGATGCGTGTCCGGCGCGGGGCGCTCAGCTCGGGCTCGTAGCGGAAGTGGCAGGGCAGGGTGACGCTGCTGCCCCTAATGGCGGACACCAGGGGCTGCTGGGACTCCACGTGCAGCTGCACCCCGTCGTAGAAGACTAGAAGAGGACATGAACACAACACAGAGGGGAGTGAACCAGCTGGAAAATGCTTTATTATAGAGGGCAGGGGTTTACGTAAGGTCAATGTAGGCTTTTTGTTGTAAATAAACAAAGAACAAGTTATACTAGTTAAACGAGTTTCTGGAGTTAACTGGGGACATCTTGTGCACTTTATTTAGACTTTTCAGTCTTGACTAATGAATGAAACCTACAGGTATATATTTTTCGAGTCAAATAAAGTCTAACTGCAAAGATTATATTCCAACCATAACCCTCACCGATGAAAAATAAAAATAATTGAACCTACTCTCTTTATTTCCGTGTCCGTTACTAATATCATGGTAATAGAAGCCGTTGTTGTATTGCGGGGTCCCGAGGCAGCCGGGCACCAGCAGCAGTAGCAGGCAGACGGCCGCCAGGGGGCGCGGTGGAGTGATCATTACGGGAGTTGTCGGTGCCGTGGAAGCTATCCAAGAAATGGATAAATCACAATGGCCTATCACAACTTCTGGACATTCTTTGAAAATTTCAGCCGACAGTTAGGTTCTGTTATCACTGAAGTGTGAAGAGCTATCGAGAAAAAACATAAATCATTAATAGCTCAAAAATGAAGAGCATTATAGTAGGCACCTCGGAACAGATTTAAGTTTGAAAAACCAAACATTCAACTAAATATCCGATTATTTGGAGAAAATGTAGGCCTTTACATTTTTCCCATAACTAACAACACGCGAACAATAGGCGTATTTAGATCGAGGGCGCCATAATATGTTTTAGACAGATAATCATTGGTTTTAGACATTTCTGAATCAATAAATTAACAGCAGACCTATAAGCTTAAGAGACGTCGGGAAAGTAAAAAAAAAGGTTTGCCACGATTACTTGGATGATAAGTTTGGCTGAAATAACATGGATACAATAAATATTAACGTTAGCCTATTCGGTCGACGGTTTCTTATTTCAATAGCACTCTCTATCAATTAGGCTATAACAATCCTATAGCGAAGATAGGTGGCTCGTATAGATGATGCCCCCGAGTCGTGATCACTCTTTTTGAAAATAAAGTTGACATTAGGTTCTTTGTCGGCTCCTTTACTAGACGAAAATTAATATAATAAACTTACCGAAGAACTGTTCGAAGAACGGGTGAGATCAATTAATCTTCTTCTCTTACATCCGAAGTGTCTTGTCCTCTCGCCTGCTCCACCACAACACTTCCAATGAAAAGGGGCCGAGCGGGATGGCTGCCGTCAGTGGTTAACGCATCCCCTTTGAAGTAATAGACAGCAAGAAAAACTATTTTGATCTATTTTGGAATACGTCCCAGGAATGAAGATGAAATAATACACCCAAATAAGGGTGTATATATATATAACAATAGCATGCATTCATTAATTATTTATTCTTCCTCAGGAATACAACAATAATTGAGGCTATCAATATTAACAGACGAGAATTCCATCAACATTTTACAATGCAGGTGTTTTTTTTTACGACCTAATGTAAAACGGAATGGTTCAACCCAGGTTGACCTGTTTGGGTAAGAACGCAAAGCTAGCATTAAGAGATATAATAAAAGAAACAACAACTATTCACCACATATCCAGGGTCCTCTACATGTAAATCATTCTGAGGTGAAATAGACCACATCAGAAGCATAGCTCTTATTAATAAAGGATGGTTCTGCTGATTTGTTTTTGACTACATTCCTTTGGCTTGAGGAGAGCAAACAAACAATGTCATCTAAATATGTCCCAGAACTTGAGCATAAAAACGCACAAACAAACACACACACAAACACACGCGCACACACACACACACACACACACACACACACACACACACACACACACATACACACATACACACATACACACACACACACACACACACACACACACACACACACACACACACACAGACAAATCTCACATATTTCTCATTTTTTTTGAGGCCGGATACAAATATATGACAAATATAAATATAGTGTGCTTGTGTGTTGTTGTTTTTTTTGAAGTGGCCTCAAATAACATTAGAAATATTGCCGGAGCATCTCGTGTTTACCCTAAAGGGCTGCCATAATAGCAGCTGTGGTGGGCTGCCAAAGTAATTCCACTACTCTTTTGGGGCTGTGAAGAATGTGATGGTATATCCTCTGTTGAAGAGCAGATGGGAGATGCCCTTCTGACAGACACACACACACACACACACACACACACACACACACACACAAACAAACTCGCGGCTGTAAAGTGGGAGAGGGGAATGACCTGCAGTGGTCTGGAGTCTCTTGACCAAAGACGCCACAATATGTGAATAAGAGACCGACCCAGACAGTGGATGTGTGAGTCAGTGTTGATGTGCGCAGCATGCGGAAACGTATGCAGAATCGTGCGCACACGCAGGAAAGCCCACTCAACCAACAACACACAGACAGCCCTCTATCCCCTTCTCTCTCTCTTTTCACTTCTCTTTCTATTCACACACACACACACACACACACACACACACACACACACACACACACGTATACACATTAACAGAAACACATTATGCACTGGACCTCATTCACTTGGATTCAGTGTAAGAGTATGGAGAGGGGAGCCTGAGAAACATCCTCTTGCTCTACAGCAAGACATTCTTCAGGCTGGGTTACCCTGAGCCCATCATCACGCAATGCCATCCCCCCACTGAGGTTAACCACTGTTAGTTATTCTGCACTTACTGAGTGACATCCAAGAGACATAACAACAAGGCCAGACCACCGCAACTCTCAGGGTAGAGGAAGAGGAAAAAGCTGTCGGGAGCCCCCCATTGGAAAGAGCCCAGAATGTCACGTGAAAGGGCCGGGACAGAATTGAGGTACATGCACATTGTTGTGTTAACACTTCAACACTATTTTTCCAGGTCTTAAATAAAAGGATGTTTCTGTAACCGAAAGTTGACGGCAGGAGTTCAACATAGAGCGCTTCAATGCAGGAGAACAATAGTGAGTCCTGAACCCTTCTGTCAACTCGTACTAAAATCCTCCTGTGCTCTTGAACATTTATCAGTTTTCTTTCATTTAATGACATTCATTGAACGATAGACCGGTCACTTTATGACAGCACGAGACAGAGAGAGAGACACCTGACCCTGGCTGTCCCAGGTAGCCTCCGTATTCCTAAAGCCCTGGCTTACGGAACGCGAAAAATACTTGTCAGCACTGTGCATGTGTGTGTTCGTCTCAGTCATTATGGTTGGAGTGTTTGAAGAGACCACGCCAGGCTCTTCTTAAAGCCCCAGATGAAAGGTGCTGGCCTGGGGCCCCAAATACCAGCAGCCCTGTCAACTGCTGGGTGACTGCGCTCCTTAAAGAGTGTAATTTCTTTTTTGCAACAGTCGACATAGAAACCCAAGAGAGGGCGGTTTGGCCAGGACCCAAACACATAAAGGGAGAACAAATTAGAGCGGGTATTAATGAGGCTCTGTGTGTATGTGTCTGGGTGTGTGGTGTGTGTGTGTGTGTGTGTGTGTGTGTGTGTGTGTGTGTGTGTGTGTGTGTGTGTGTGTGTGTGTGTGTGTGTGTGTGTGTGTGTGTGTGTGTGTGTGTGTGTGTGTGTGTGTGTGTGTGTGTTGTGTGTAGTTTGATTTAAATCCAAGGGGTCTATCGTCTGCTGACATTAACAAAAATGCCAACTGTGTGTGAGTGGGTCATAAATGTTTAACATGGTCAGCTGATGGAAACATAGAGAGCTGAATAAACAACACATTTGTGCCACTTTTGCATACTGGTTTGGGGGCATGAAATCGACCATCAAATATTTATAAACAGTTCAGATCCGTGAACTGGTCATTGCTATGCCCTGATGACCCTGGTTCCCCTGGAACACACAGTCCAGTTATCATCTGAGGACATGAGAGAGAACGCTGTTACCAACTGAAGGCCTTTTAAACCTGAAACATTCAGCAATAAAGTGGTTGATTGTGTGCCATTCTAGTAATTGTTTTATGATAGACCCATAAATGCAAATCTGAAGTCATGCTCAAATGTTGGATAATATAGCGGGCTATTCAAATGTTGCAGGTTTCCATTAGATATATGCTAACAGAACTGGAAGAGGGAGGTGTTGACGTAGTTGTAGCAAAGGAACACGGGTCTCTTTGTGAATTAATGTATCCATGAAAAGACAACAAATGCAACTATGTCACCAATACCCTTCCCTCCATCCAAGGGAGCGGCACCAACAGAACAAAACAAGGAACCTTGAAGCCATCTGTAATCATACCATCCTATTCTATCCTATACCAATCTGGCCACACCAGTGTTCCCAGAATGGCGGTTGTTCCCCCAGTTCTTAAACAGGAAGAGGTGGACAAACCACTGGGGAGATTTGAAGGGACACAGAGGGGAGAAAGCAAAAATGACGAAACACTGTGCATTACGGCGGACCAGATGGCTGGTTTTGTAGCACCACTACATCATGACAATTACATGGAAACTCTGACATCATCACTGCACTCTTGTTGTTCCCGTCTAACCAGACAATAAACTTATGTGGTCAAAAGTCAATTTGTCAAGTAAAACGTACTTGACAAAAAGCTGAGGGGTGTGTGAGGGGAGGAAAATTGTCTGAAAGAACAAAGATTTGTCAAGGCTTCCTATCCATGCAACTGTAAAAGGTGAAACCGTGCTGACAAAGAGCTTTAACCATCAAGTTTGACCTTCCCCGGCCTGCACAGAAAATGAGACGGGTAATGACACCCCTGGAAGATAGGATCTTTAAAGAAAGGAGTCAGGCCCCCAGGGTGTATAAATGGTAAACAGGCAATATGGCCCAGAATACTGTTCTTTGATCCTCCACCTTATTAAATGTAAAGTGGCTAGATTGATTCCAGTGCTTCTCAAGCTTTAATCCAATGTATTCATGGAGGCCAAGATCCACACAAGCCACACTGAATCAATTATACTGTTGGAATAAATTCTTTATTCATTATCTTTAATGTACAAAGGCCAAACGTAAGGGAAACTCAATATAGTAATGTATTCGTTGGAAGACAAAAAAACCAAACAAATTCCATATGAGATGTTGACGTCTAATTTCTGAGAACATCACAAAAAAAACCTTCATGAAAGCATAAAAACACAGCTTTTCATCAATCATAGAAAACTGGAACAGGAATAAAATAACTTATTTACAGTAACATAAGATGGACAACATCATCAACAACAAAAAATCTTTCTCACTAATAAACCTAAACTAGACCCCCTGAACTGTTCAATTTACCAATTAGATGCATGCAGGGCTGCATAACCCACCAACATCTTTATGCCTGCAACAACAGCTAATACAGTACAGTGTTTGACACAAGTCTACTGTCAGACAGCTTCCGTGCATACCCATGTATTTTTGCAGTAAATTTAGTTTAACTTTCATTCATTTTCAATGCATTGTGATATTGCACAGGCCCTGAATCCCAGTGTTAGTATTTTAACTAAAGAATTAGAATTTGATTCTATGGCAAATCCCAGCTCTACCGTGAAGGATCAAGTGTCGATGTGGCTTATCAGCAGGGCCACACCTGCATTTGGTTGGACACACTTTTGGATTACATGCTTTTTAAATAATTGGCATAGGATATGCCTTCTGCAAAATATACTTTATTTAAACAAATCAAGTTAGTAAAAATAATTAAAGTTTGTAAATGTACATCATATGATAATACTGTACTTGAATCACTGGCATTACCCCAAGCTGTCTAATTTCTCATTCGTTAAAGTTTTTACATCGTTCTCCTAATAGCTAATGAACATGTTTTCTGCAAAATACTTTTTTTGGTTTTATCATATTACCAAACACCTAAACACAAACATCAAATTTGAAAAGTGTTGTTAAAACAGGTGGATGTTCAAATATGAAAGCACAGAGTGACTGAATTGAAATCTGCAACGACAACAACAACAACAACAAAGGTTTCAGTAGCATGTACAAGTGTGCTAGCCCAGACATGAAGGAATATAAAGAAATAACTCATCCAAAACCTCCTCCCCTATTGTGTAGCTCATTATGATACAATGATTGTTGATGATTTATGAATTTAATTATATAGTGTATGGCGAGAATGACAGGAGAAAATAGGCTACAATAACTACTATGAATGGAAGTGGTGTTTGGCCCTTACAAGGTATTTTCTTAGGCAAAAAGAAACTTTGAAACAATGCTGCAATTATATGCCATTAAACATAAAGGGGTTATTACTTTTTTACATAACCTCCACAGTGGGTTTTTCATACTAAATATAGCTACCAAGCACACAATACCTACTTACAATGAAATAATAGTAGTTTAACGAAACACCAAAGGATAATCGTTGGGAAGAGCAATACAATGGCTTTGTAAAACATGTTGCTGTATCCAAGAAAAAGGGCTAAAAAATATAGAAAAATTACTTGAAATTGTCAAACTAGAGTTTAATGCTGTAGTGATTTGGATTGCCTTCATGGCATCAGGGTAACAGAAGGACCAACATGTCCTGGCGGGTAGTACTTTGCTTTGACCCTGAGGCTGTCCTCACTGTGGACTCTAAATGACTATAGCTGTTTGACTATAAAAATGTTGTAAAAGCTATTGTAAAGGATAATTGTGTGCCTGACAACAAATGCCCTCTGAAACTCTTAAAATACCAGTAACAATATAACACATGTAACCATGTTAGGTCCCACTGGGTTATTTTCCCACATTTTCTCTTCGTTATCCAGGATATGTAGTTTAGCATTGTATTTTCTTATGATCACTCTTAGTTTAGCAGTCTTTACTTTTAGATAGGTTGTGGATTTCCGGTTGTTGTTTTGGCCTGGGCCATCCCAAACTTTATTTGGCTTCCCTTCTGAATCCTTGTTTTAAAGTAAAACACTTATTTTTCACCTTAACTGGTTTCTGCCTTATTTACGTTTGGGTTATCATTTTAGGTAATGTGTTACCACCCCCTTTTCCCCTCTACCCATTTAGGGGTCATTACAAAGCACAAGCAAGCAAATATTAATTGTGACAATTCTACTATGATAATTTTGACAACCTTTTCCTGTACATTTGCCTTGAAGCTACGTGGCATGGTATCTAGCAATTTCTTTTTTTTAAATCTATCCATTTATAAATGTTACTATAAAAAACGTCCAACAAAATCATGAAGATTGATAATGTGCATTCTAGCCTGGGGTGTCGAAGGGTGTAGCTGCAGATCATCTGTGACACAGCTCTAGCACTGAAACAACTACCAGCCCCACACTGCTGATCTCAGACCCTGGTATCGGAAAATATACCCCCCATAAATATCTATGATATACTGGACAGAAGAAAAACTTCAATTGAAAATAAAATTGGCTTATTGGAAATGAGCTGGTTCGACCCGACCGATGCCGATAGGCCACCAATAAAGCAAGGACTCTTTCCCCTACTAGCTGAGCAGGTACATCTCATGGAGGAGCAATAGGACTACTTAAAACTACTCGAGGGTTTGCCGCCCTCTAGGGCTGAGAGACGGCAGGTCGGAGGAGAAGTAGGTAGAGTTATGGTTCCACGTCGACGCAACGCAATGACCACGCAGACGCCTCGACGCAGTCGTGAACCTGTTTTGGTTCTGCGTTGGGGTTACTATAGCGAATCAATCGTCCCCTGACGCAAGGTCACAATTTTGGGAGGCGCACGTCCGGACCTTGCGGTGGGGTCGGCAAGGACGTAATGGGTCCGTAAACCCCATTGCGTTGCGTCGACGTCAACCATAACTCAACCTTAATTGTGTGTGTGTGTGTGTGGGGGGGGGGGGGGGGGGGGACGACGACGACTACTCATTGCAGCCCAGCAGCTCCATGCGCAGAGTGATGCGCTCGTGCCACGCCCACGGGACCACCCGCACAAAGCGTGCGTAGAAGGGCGGCTCGAAGGCGTTGTTCTTGTGGACGTTGTTGTCACTGTTGCCCTGGAAGATCTGGACACAAGAGGCAGAGCCAACACACTTAATACAGAGGAAGCCCCTGGAGCACAACCATAAGCACTCACTCACCTCCACCTCGACATGTACTACATGGAAAACCTGGTTTTCCTGCCGTTACATTCCATTGGAGTCCAGTCAGAGCGGTTACAGACTCTGATTTGATCACTCGATGGGGCGTGCATTTCTGGACATCCGAGCCCAGATGGCAGGTAAGCCGATTATTGGATTGCAACGACAGCAATCAAGTTAGCATGACGATAAATGGTTCCAGGTGGAATGTTCCAGGAGTATGACCCCTGTATGCAGGCTACATTAGCCGCGTTTACATGGACACATCTGTTCCGCATAGATTTCTATGCGGAACAGAAAATGATCATGTATACGCCTCATTCGGAATACAATTATCTGTTCGGCATAGATTCTATGCCGAATAGAAGTGGTGGTGTAGTACGTTTTAATCGCCATGCATACACTTATTCCGAATAGATTGGGGTTTAACTTAGAGCAGCCGCAGTAGTTTGCCATTGGTCCACTGAGCTCCGCCGGTACTTTTAAGCACACCGAACTTCACCGCTGTCAAGGAAAGTGGATTTATTGCCTGATTCACGTCTTTGTTATCACTCCGTAAAAGTAGTCCGGTAAGCGTGTCCGGTTGCTTAGCGACGGGACATGGGTGTTTATTAATGACGTGTCCGCGCGCGTCCGAAATAACTGTAAATGAGTAGGCTACTACTAGTACTTTTGCAGGCTGAACGTTAAAATACTTCTTAACTTGGAGAGATGGCATCTGCAGTAGTGCGCAATTGGACCTTCGAGGATTCCTGGTCACTAAATTCCCGTAAGACCACTCTCTCCCACCAGTCTTGGCTGCGGACTCGCATCCAAATTCCTCTTGTTTGCGGCGGAGCTTAGGGTAAATATAAAGATCTGACGAGAAATTTACGTTGCTGCGCTGTCCTGCTCCTTCTTAATTGAAGGAGCAGGCAGAGAAAAGCTCTCTCCTGCTGTGCTTTCATTAAAATCAAATTTAAAATCCCCGATAGTGATAAGACATCCATTATGTCGCCGCCGGTCCAGAGATGTGTCAGGTGTGCGCGAGAGACATAACGGACACTTTTGTTACTGCCATGTATACAGTACATTCGGAACACATTTTAGGAACAGATCTATGCCGCATAGAAATCTATGCGGATCAGATGTGCCATGTAAACGCGGCTACTGTCAACAACCCTATGCTTTTTTAACAACTGTATGTTCACAAGCACAAGCACACACATACACACACACACACACACACACACAAACACTCTACCATGTCTGTCTTGGCGGTCTCATCCTTGACCGTGGTCCAGGACTGGCCGTCGTTGCTGTAGGATACCTTGAAGGCGGTGACGAACTGCACGGAGCCAAAGTCCTTGGCTCCCTGGGTGATGATGCCCGTGACCCTCTTGGGAGACTCAAGGTCCACCTGACGACACGGATCAAACCATCACACGTTCCTCAAACGTTCCTCAAACGTCCCTCAAACGTTCCTCACACTTTCCTAACTCTGTTTACAAGAAGGTGGTTACGCGATTGGCTCTCAGGCATGTGCCCAGGGCATGCATTTGGATGGGATCCAAGTGGGAAGATTTTAAGAGCTTCTTATTGGGATGATAAGCTCAACATGGCTCACAGAAACTTATCTTAAAGACCTCCCACTCATGAAAATAACCAGTGATTGACTTGTCCTTGTGGTATTTAGGTTCAAACATAAGTCAGTTCAAGTGTGAAATAAGCTGTCAAAAGCATAGACGGGCAGCTTTGAAACCAAAGTATAGCAAAAGCTAGTCTCCAAATCTGACTATAGATTAATATTTAAAGTATGTTGGCAGTTAAGCTCCAATCTGGGTTAACAGGGCATTTTACTTTCCATCGCGTCATATTTGTTTAAAGACAAATCATGTTGCTTGAGCCAGGGATCTGTAAACCTGTAATTGGTGTAAACAAACTTGGCTGGCACTAGCAAACAGTCAAAAGACTCTGAATAAATCTCCACTGGCCACTGTAGAAATACAGAAATATACTTCATTAAGCTTCAGCACAATATCTCCGTCACGAAACAATTGCTGGTGTGCTTCGATAACATAATAGGATCGCTGGATGTGAGTTTAACCAACGACAAGCTCTGAAACCCAGATTCAGAAAGCCTGAACTCCCCTTGCTATTGGCCGTGCGTCTAAAATGTGCCTCAGTTGGGCCCTTCTTGCGTGCAGAGCGTGGCCGTGCATGGGGCCTCCAGCGCTCTGTACCTGCAGCCACTCGGAGCGGTTGTTGCTGGCGGCGGCCCAGGCGTTGGTCTTGCCCTGCTTGTCCAGCCGGGCGTAGTGCGGCTGCCAGGAGAAGGCCTCGATGCCCCAGGTCCGGAACACGCTGGAGGCCGTGATCTGGCGGTCCGACACCAGCCGGGACCGGATCCCCAGCGACTCGGAACAACCTGTTGTGTTTGAAGACACTACTGAGGTGAGGGCCGAGAAAGAGAGACACAGACACACAGACACACAGACAGACGCACACACAGACACATACAAAGACAGACAGACGGAAACGAGGACCAAAAGGAAGGATGGGTGACAAACAAAGAAAAGAGAGAATATGATAGGCAGGAGGGTGCCAAGGAAGGGCAGCCAATGACATTGAGGCAGAGCACAGACATGGAAGACTTAATGGGAGGTAAGTGATTTAAGGTGAAGTGAGGCCAGAGATTGTGGGAGACTTTGAACATGACCTCGGATTATAATAAAGATGGGCGGGGTAAAACATGGAGTCTGGGAACCAAGGTGACACAAGGCAGTATCACCCGGAGAGATTCCGGGTTTTCTCAGATAGACAAGGCACATATACGGTTTGTTCAGGGAAAGATTATGCCCCTGGTGTGAAGAGTCTGCACAGTTTTCTTCAGGCCTAATAACAAGATGTTCGGACAGGTTATTGAGAAGTTAAGATGATGAAACATGGCACATATCCCAGAATAACGAAAACAACGGAATTTGGTTGGTGGCAAAGTCATGCATGGTCATAGTTGATAACAACCCTGAATTGGAGCTTATGGGAGGAATCACAGAAGCGAGGATAGAAAAACTGGAACTGGAATAGCAGGCGTTCTGCAGACCAGCTCGGCTTTTGCATTACTTTCTTAAAATAAATGTCCTCAACTCTATTCAGCTGTTTCTTGATCTATTTCCTTGTTGTAGAATTTAAGTGCTGTACTTACCCAACAAGATGGAGATGAAGATTTCAAAAGCACACTTGACAAATCAAGAATTTTGTCAAGTGCAATTTTTGACTCAATCACATTAGTTGTGAATTGCTTGACACGATGCGCACACATTTTGTAAAATCATCACTTCACAACCATGATCATCCATCTTTGTATAATAGTTATTCTAGTGAACTGAAAT
Organism: Gadus macrocephalus; assembly: GCF_031168955.1. Taxonomy (NCBI): domain Eukaryota; kingdom Metazoa; phylum Chordata; class Actinopteri; order Gadiformes; family Gadidae; genus Gadus; species Gadus macrocephalus. The sequence continues at coordinate 11,588,136 of NC_082390.1, forward strand.
CCCGTCAGTCCCGACTGTACATACTATTCTTTACACGAGAGACACAATCTCCCATGTCAAACGAGTTCACAAACAGAACCATTTCCACACCGCCGCACAGAGAGCTCAGCATGCCAGACGCTGGAGGAACAGACACAACGTGGTCACCAGCAGGAGACAGACGTGCAGACGGGGGAAATCCCAGCCCCGTATTGAGGCCAGCCAGCCTCCAAGAGCCACGCTGGCAGGCCTTGAAGGAGACGACGAGGTGGATAAACACGAGTGGCGTACGAGCGACCGCTAAACATCACCCTGGCCCCGCCAGGGAGGGGGAGGCCATATTTTGATAACCATGACTAACACTATTCGCCGTCCAAATAAACACATGCGTTCATTCGCAGCTGACGTATCCCCTGCCAATATTACCCTGGTGCATTCACTCCCATATGGTCTTAGTAAAGATCCATGGATCCCGTTGGAAGAGGTTCACACATGACACTTGTAATGGGGGAAACAGGGATGTTGTTGTGTGTGTGTTTTTCAGTGTCAGTGGGAGTATAAAAGAAAGTGCATTGAGATCCAAATGAACAACTTTATTCAGTATCTGAGAATAAATAAACCCTTTGTATATATATAGGCTGAGCGTGTGCACAAGACTTACCATTGGAAAAAAAAAGGGTATTGATATCCAACTTAATGACTTCATTCAGTTACTGGGTATAAATAAAACTGAATGCATACAAAGAGTGTGTGTGTGTGTGTGTGTGTGTGTGTGTGTGTGTGTGTGTGTGTGTGTGTGTGTGTGTGTGTGTGTGTGTGTGTGTGTGTGTGTGTGTGTGTGTGTGTGTGTGTGTGTGTGTGTGTGTGTGTGTGTGTGTGTGTGCGCGCGTACCATTGAGCTCACAGCCCACCAGCTCCATACGCAGGGTGCACGCCTTGCGGCACACCACAGGGATGATGCGGAGGAAGCGAGCGATGACGGGCGGGTCGAACAGATTGGTCTTGGTGCTGTCGTTGTCCACGTTCCCCATGAACACCTGACCAAAACACAGCAGGGACAAAGTTGGACCCAACGTATTTGTCCTGAAACCCATTATTAATTAAAGCTTCGTTCAGTTGTAGTTGTGGGACTGCACACGCATCCTAGTATAGACCTCTTTAACCGAGCGCGTGTCTTGGTGCCCCCCCCTAGTGGCTCGTCTGGAAGTGGTCTTGTTGCTGGTCCAAATCTCCCCATAGAGGTGGTTCGCATCTCTTTGTAATTTATTAGTATTTGAAAACGGTTGTGAGATTGCGATGCAAAGAGAGATGTCGCTCCATCTTAACATAGTTAAATATTTTTCTGAAACCATTCATATAAATGTAATGAAGTATTTATGATGGTATAATCCCAATCTAATCCCAGGCCGTCTTTGTGTGAGGCGGTGCACTCACATGGTCCTTCCGGTCGGCGCCCTGCTTGTACACGGTGTACACACGTCCATCCAGGCTGGACGCCACCTTGAAGGCCTTGATGTACTCCGCCGTCCCCATCCGGCTGGCGCCCTGACTCACCATGCCCGTGAACCGCATCGTCCTCTGCATGTTGACCTGTAACCATGGCAACACACACACACACACACACACACACACACACACACACACACACACACACACACACACACACACACACACACACACACACACACACACACACACACACACACACACACACACACACACACACACACACACACACACACACCTGGCAGAATCAGCGCCAGAACCCCAAGCTCCAACACTCAAAGATTTCCTTGGTTACGTCCACAATTGATCTAGTCGCGAGCGGGCGACTAGATGGATGAACTGACGGGAACGCTGAAATTTTCGTAAAAAGGTAACCAAGAAAAAGTGAAAAAACCTTTCACAAACATACATGAACATAGGTGCAACTGTCCATGCAACGTTGATCCCACTCCCAAAATGAAACATGAACCATCACTCCCTAACTACATTCAGAGAGCCCATTTGAACCCAGAGGCGTTGCGGCTAAACAGGTCGAGCAATGACCCACAGAGGGTCTTCTGGATCAGGGTCGGGGCTCCCCCTCACCTCGATCCAGGGGTTCCTGTCGTGCGCGGCGGCGGTCCAGGCGTTCACCAGGCCCTTGCGGTTGAGGCGGGCCAGCTCGGGGCCCCAGCGCTGCAGGCCCAGGATCCCGTAGTGGACCGAGGAGGCGGAGATCTGGGACTCAGCGATGCCCCCGCCCTCCATGCCCAGCAGGGACACACAGCCTGGGGGGGAGCCGGGGGGAGAGGGGCAGCAGCAGGTTGAACTGGGAGGTAGTCTATAGTCTCCACTGGGATAATACACCGTGTTAAACAATACGCTGACAGCTCTATAGGTTCTTGTAGCGTTTTAGATACTGTGTAACAAAAAATGATAATATCTATAATTAATAATAGATTCCTCTGATACAAGCTCTAAACAGGCTACCTATTGGTCAATCAAATCCTGAATATATTAAATCATATCTCCTTTATGAAAGCAAACATACCATTCCAATTAAAGTAAACCAGTATATTTGAGCAATGCAGAATACAGGCACATGTTCAGTTTACACTAATACTTGGCGTTTGTTCTATATCTTAAGATTTATATAGATTATATTAAGTAAGAAACACCATTTGTAAAAGATTTACCCTAGTCCAACCATCATTCTCCACCTACGCGTGCGCACAAACACACTGTCACACACACACACACACACACACACACACACACACACACACACACACACACACACACACACACACACACACACACACACACACACACACACACACACACACACACACACACTTACGGAGATGGCACTGTTTGCCCACGTAAGGGGAAGGGCACTGGCAGACAAAGTCCCCTTCAAGGTCACGACAGGATCCACCATTTTTGCAAGGCTTGGCAGCGCACTCATTAACATCTAGGGGTAAAAGATGGGGACGTCAGTGATACAGAGTCATCTTCCGCTCTCATCTCACAGTCAGTCCGGACTCCACTGTTAGAGAAATCATGGTCATGCGTGACATAAGGAGGTTGGTTAGTTAGTGAGTAAGTTGCGGTCATGCAACACAACACTAGAGGAGCGGACGGCAGAATGGTCAGAGGAGCTGTTGGCTGAGTGAATGGAAACCACGAGAAGAATGAGTCATGTTTTTTTTCTTGTGCATGGCAGCTAGCAAACATCATCATCAACAAATAGTTCAACTTTAAGTGGAAGAATGAAGGGTGTTTTGGGAAACAAATTGTTCATTTGTGGAATTTGTTATGTGCTGAAGAAAATCCGGTAAATATTAATAATTGTTAATTGCGTGGAACAATAATGCCTAAAAGTAAAGCAATATTTAAGCAAAGACTCTTCGAAGAAATTCAAATTCAGACTCAAATGACATGCAATTCACTATACATCCACTAGATGGCCCTGTTTATCAAGTTGGGGCAGAGCAACGTTAAAAAGAAAACACTCATCAACATCCAAGTGGAATCGGTACAAACCAAAGCACTTCATCTGTCGCCCACAATGAGTGGCAGCATGACTAAATAGACTTTGAATACATACTATATTTCCTGTTTACCAGGCAAGGAACACACCATTACTGAGTTATATTTTTAGCATAGGAACACAACATAAACATGTAGGCGGATAAGATTAGATGCATTTCTCATGGTGATTAGGGTTGTTGAAGAGAGTGCAAACACACAGACTCAGCCAGCACATGTGTAGAGTGTCTATCTGGCTCACTCTCAAATCCCCAGATACTCATGGTCCACAAATAGCTTAGGGACCTCTCCCTTTTCATATGTTCACAAATCAAGTTCTCTCATTAGTTGTTCAGTTGAGTCGTTTTCTAATTGGAAAGTTCCTGTTTACATGTCCATGCAACATTTCTAGATACCATCGTGACACAAGGTTTAATTAATAGGTGTTATGCTACTATAATAAACATAAAACACTCCCATGTAAAAATGAAGACACACACACACACACACACACACACACACACACACACACACACACACACACACACACACACACACACACACACACACACACACACACACACACACACACACACACACACACAATTGATAACAGACACACTGAAGGATTGGTTATCAGGATGACCCTATATCCAGACCTTATTCCATTGAGTGGAGCACCCAAGGGGGTACACCGGGACCCTAACACTCAACTGAGTGGAGAACCCAAGGGGATCCACCAGGACCCTAAGGCCCAATCCCATTTCTACCCCTTACCCCTTCAAAACAAGGGGGAGGGGTAAGGGGAAGAAATGGGATTGGGCCTTACACTCCATTGAGTGGAGAACCCAAGGAGGATTCCATGAGGACCACGCTAAGGAGGGGACAGGCGGTGTAAAGGCCAGTGCACAAGTGGAGTGCTATGCTGGGGGGGTATACCACCTGGGTCGCCTTCTATGCTAAAAATAGAGTTATGTAAGGCACCCTAAGGTGCTCTTGGTAACTGTCTCCGCATCGATGCCTCATGTGGCATTTCACGATAAAAAAAATAAAAGGTAAACAAGACATTTATTTATTTTAATAACTTTATTTAAATAACTACCATGTCCCACTGTGATGATTATGTGATTGTTTAGTCATACATTAACGATCAACGATAATTATTTAAATAGTGACATAATTTCAATGGCTAATTCATTATATTATAATCAATACTAACATTTCAAATGAATCCAGATTTGAATTGAAAAAATGTACCTCACCTCAATAACCCACCCTCCACTAAACCCTTATGTCGATAGATCACTAAGCCAAATCAAATCAATATTATAAGACTGATGATCCATGTAATATTACCTTGAATAAGTAACGTTTCACAGCAATCAGCAGACTGATTGCTGACAAAACATTTTGTATACAGACTGCACAGGCTGAAGTAGACCAAGCTGTTCCACTTGTGTGTCCTTTGGAGAGCCAAACCCAATACCGTAACTCATTCAGCAGTTTGTATACAGCTCCATTTCCACCGGGTGTCAATATGAGCCAGTGTCTCAGCATGAAACACAGAGAAAAACCAATAATGGGCTCACTGGGCCGGGTCTAAAAACTGGGCCTTCATCGGTACAATACAAGGGGTCAGCAGCCTCTGCATGAGTCAATCAGCAGATCTGTTGAGCCCAGGATCTGGGCCACAGTCAGCAGGACTTTAGCCCTGGGTAGATAGAAGCATGGCTACATCCAGAGGCTGTTTTAGCCATCGATAGATAGAAGGCCTGGCTACATCCAAAGGCTACTTTAGCCCTGGTAGATAGAAGGCATGGCTACATCCAGAGGCTACTTTAGCCCTGGTAGATAGATTAAGGCCTGGCTACATCCAGAGGCTGTTTTAGCCATCGATAGATAGAAGGCATGGCTACATCCAGAGGCTACTTTAGCCCTGGTAGATAGATAGAAGGCATGGCTACATCCAGAGGCTACTTTAGCCCTGGGTAGATAGAAGGCATGGCTACATCCAGAGGCTACTTTAGCCCTGGGTAGATAGAAGCATGGCTACATCCAGAGGCTGTTTAAGCCCTGGGTAGATAGAAGGCATGGCTACATCCAGAGGCTACTTTAGCCCTGGGTAGATAGAAGCATGGCTACATCCAGAGGCTGTTTAAGCCCTGGGTAGATAGAAGGCATGGCTACATCCAGAGGCTACTGTAACCATGCAGTGCTGAGGGACTAGGGAGTGTGATGTTTAAAGTGCTCATTATTAAGATCATGAGTCAAAAATTATAGAATCTGATCCCTCTTCCTTTTTTTTATAGCAATAGCAATGTGCATATGTATCAGTTTTAAATAATTGGTCATGGAGGGGTTCTTCCTCTGTTAAAAATGGAAGTAGCCTTTTGTTGCCATGGTGAAATTAACCGGCAGTAGATTTGCCACTCAAGACCAAAGGATTATTTATATGAAACAAGACGTGTGCGGAGTGGAGTGGGTTGGTGTGTTAATGAAGCGGTGAATTGACTGGAAGTACCGCTCTAAACCTACCAAGCATCCAGAGTAGTGTAGTGTAGTAGAACAGTCTTTAATCCCTTCTACTTTGTGCATAGTGACTGGCAACGTCCAAGAGAATATGTGACATCATATCCTGTGTACTGGAGCAGTCTCATTCCTAACTGAGGTCAAAATGTAATTTAAAAGAATGACACCATCAATATGTGACAGCTTTGATTTGTGTGAAAATAAGGCAAATATATACTTTGCTACAAAGTTTTTATCATCTCAAGATGGTAATCACACTCACACACACACACACACACTCGCACACGCACACGCACACACACACACACACACACACACACACACACACACACACACACACACAAAGGGGTATGAAGCCTAGTCTGCACACATCACCACATCCTGGGAGGGATTTAATAACTACTGGAGAAGAACAACTCCACGCACGTACAGATGCACGCACGCACATACACAAACAAACACAATGACTAACCGATAAACACATTTCAGCTTTAATCGGTTCGGAAAATCTAGGATTAAGTGAGAAGAATAGGCAAAACTAAAAGTCCTTCATGCCAAGGAACTTTCCAGCAATCTGCTTTGGCCCAGACTAGAGGAAATGCCATGAATATCTCTCCTTCTCCCTATTTCAGCTCTCTCATATATTGCCACTTTCCAACAGTTTCCCTTGATCTCTCTCCCGACCTTCCCTCCGCTCTCTGGGCTATTTCACCTGGCGGTTAGGTGCGCTGCAGTGAGGCTTGAAGAGGTACAGTGACATTGTAGGGAGGGCACACCTAAATCCTCTGATGCGCATCATCAGAGTCCTATTCTCTGCCCAGCAACGGCAGAGGCACTGACGTTGCAGGCGCTCTGTGCAGGCGGACAATTTCCGTTGGCTGGGCCAGCGTCGAGGGATAAGCTGTATGCATGCTCTTTGCATACGTGTGGATGAAAAGGAGAGAGAGAGAGAGTGCGCTGCCAGCCCCCCGACTCAGCGAGTTAAGTAAATGAGTGTTTAAACGGCGCTACGCCTCCAGAGGCTAGGCCACAAACAGAAGAGTAGCCGTCCAGCTACAACCACCAAAGGGGAAACACTTTTGTGTTTCTTTTTTTAAATGGCTCCAAAAAATAGAACCCATCCATCCGGAAATACTTACTCTCCTTATTGGATTATCAACACACACACACACACACACACACACACACACACACACACACACACACACACACACACACACACACACACACACACACACACACACACACACACACACACACACACACACACACACATTACAGAGCTGTCCTAACACAGGCATTAGTAAATGAGAAGATGAACCTCTCTCCAGTGCCAGCATTTATAGGGCTCAGTGCCAGACAAATAGACGCATAGAACAGCTCAAAGGACTGGTCCTCTTTCTGGCAGCGTTGGCATGCGTCCCTATACGTGGGATCTTTATACACACGGTCTGTGTACGCATTTATGGGATATTAGGAGCTAAGTTGTATGAGCTCTCTGAGGGTCTCTGAGGGTCTCTGAGGGTCTCTGAAAGGCAGTGCTCGCCTCGCAACAGAGAATCGGGGGAGCTTAAGCAGCGTTAACATGGGCTGTGGATCGCCCAATTCAATTCAAGGACAGTATGACACTAACAAAGAGAGTACATTTCTCAATGACGGAGGTTGTAGGAGTCGAGGGGTTAATGTGGAAGGCTTCAGGTTGTTAACACTATCTCCAACAAACTTTGGCCTCGACCGAGGGTATGGGGGCGTGCATGCTGCCCTGTGCAGATTAGTGTGTGTCTGCGTCTGTGAGTATGTTTGTTGCACATTCCTCTGCCCCCGCATGCAGACTAGATAAGAGTGAGCACCTGGATCCAAGAAAGGGATAAGAGTCCAGGCTGAACACACACACACAGAGTCTCCAGTGCCCCTTGTCTGTCTATTGTTCTATGGTTACAAGTTACCTTTTTTCACATTCAGGTCTGCTCCTTTGACTCCTAGGGTAAGAAAAAGCACACACACATAAAACACAAATCATACATTTCTGAAAGCCCCCCTACCCCGCCACTGCCACCAGGCCTGTTCAATCAGGGCCTTTGTGTTCATTTGGCAACTCTTTTCACCGCCTTCCCCTTCCATAGCTGCGGCCATCTGTCAGCCCTCAGTATGTACGGGGCTCGAAGGCATTTTGGACGAACGCGTTCAACACATGCTCCCGAGCATTTTCCTCTTTCAGACTCAACGGCACTCACTCTCAACTGGACATGAGCAGAGACACAGTACTTCGAAAAGAAGGCAGCTGTTAACAGGGCTCCTAATATCAAGCAGAATATGCGGCCTGAGCTGTCTCCCCTACAGCTAACATAACCACTACATTTGGCGGACAGCTGAAGCTACTGCCAAAGTGCCAACATCAAGTAAAGGGACTTTCAGTAGTAGTCCTCTCCTGTCAGGGTTTCTCGTTGTGTGGTTGGTACCTCCATATTTAGGAGCTGGTGTGAAGTAGAATTCATTGTGCGAGAAGAGAATTTGAATCTGGCCTCACTACCTCTCCCCTAGCTCGAGAACTCATCAGGAGGTACATTTCACCCAAAAGGCACATTGGAAGAGAAACTAATGGAATCACTAAAAATAGTATAAAATGTTATGCATATTGCAAAGCTGGAAGCATGGAAACATTTAGTGTAGCCTGGAGGATTTATGTATAAACAGGAAGATGGGGAAAAAGACCACGAAAAAACGAATTCCAATAGATCTGCTGACGGGTTCTGCTAAAGCAGTCAACACATGATGAGCTTTCAGAAAGCGCAGGACGGCCGAGTGCCAGCGAAAAGACGAGAGTTCAGCGCTTTTAACTCATAAACATCATCCTAAGCTGGCAGCTGATTAGATGCTCCTAAAGGCTCAGCGTCAACCGTCCACCGATGTAACTGTTTGAACTTTGCTTGAAGCCTTAAGTTGGAAAAATCAGAGCTGTCCCCTACACCCGGTGCAGCGTTCAACACCAGGTCGGGCTTCAACGCGCCAAAGGAACACATTGGCAACGCTGGCAATGCCGACGCTGAGAGCTCATCATGTGTAAACGGCCCTGACGCGAACGAGCGTGGAAGAGGGGATCAAGAGGGGCTTACTGTTCTGGCAGTGCACGCCCTCGAAGCCCAGCTGGCACTCGCAGACGTACTCGCTGAACACGTCCCCTCGCCGCGTGTGGCCCGTCGCAACGCAGACGCCGTCGTTTGTGCACGGGTTGGGGTTGCACGGCCCTGTGGTTGGAGATGGAGAGAAGCGCCGGATGAATGTCTATCTCCTAAATCATTGCAATAAATATACGGACCAATCATATTTATACTTGAGGAGTAGACACTAGATCATCTTTAAATCATAGAGCCTCACAGCTGATACACAACATTGTAGGTACAAATCATAGAACCTCAAAGCAGATGACATCGTTTTACATTGGAGTTTCGATGTCCATGGTCTTACCGGTCTCCGTCTCGTTGCAGGTGTCTCCGGTGAACCCATCGGGGCAGATACAGATGAAGGGCTCGCCTGAACCCGTCACACAGATTCCTCCGTTACTGCACTTGTTCACTACGCAGTAGTCACCTGGGGACATCAGGTGAGATCAGATATCAATACTTCCCTAATCTAAAAATCATACAGATATACATAAATATCTTTACGTCTTTATCTATATACAGTATATCATTAAAAAAATTGCATGTGTGGGCTCTGTCCCTCAAAGTCATTGTTGAGTGGTTGATCTCTGTTTCAGACATCAACTAATGCCCCTCCAGATTGGAGAATGTGATGGAAAATCTACATGTTGTTACGTTTTTGGTCTATCTATGAACTTAAGTTTTGTTACTATTTTGTGTGATGCATATATTGCCTGCCTTCTACTCTCCTTGTGGGTCATTTAAAGTGTGAACCTTCGAGGGTCGTGTGATGCATTTTATTGCCTGCCTGTTCCTATGTTTTTGTGTGTTGTAAATCATCTTCCATGCAATCCTTTGATGTATGGGCCTGTTCCTCGACCCCCTGGCTAGCGTCAACGAAGCCAGAGGGTTACATGGCACGGCCGCCACCCCCTCCAATGACATCCAGGGGAGCTTCAATTGTAAAGATTACCATCTGGTAAACAAAGGCTTTTGGTTTATTGGGGGACACACCCCCTCCAGAACCCAACCCAAGTGAATAAGAACTCACGACTCGGAACAATCAGGGGAATTTTCCCGAGCGTACCTTTAGTATGAAGTAACACGCAAAGAGAAGCTCCCATCTGAGGCCTCCGATTATTGTAATGTTTGCCTGTTATGTTGTTTGTTGATGCATGTTGTGATGTATCTTTGTTCGTACTTTTTCTTACAAATATATATGACCACCAATTGTCTACAGTATCGTGTGCTTTTTGCATCTAAATATCTCATCTGTCTTAGACGCAAACTCTGATAGAGAAATTGCCACGACAAGAAGTTCTGCCTAGCCGGTAAACAACTCTCTAACTAGGGCATCTCAAACAGTATCTGCCTTTGTAAGTGTCTTCAAAAGGGGCAAGGAGATTTCACACGAGCCATCTTCCTATTAAGGAAAAACTAAAAACAAACAGTGCAGCAAAACGTGTGCTGCACTGCTTGCGTCCGTCGTCCTGTGAACCATGAAGTGCTACAAATGGGTGTCAATCACCACCTCGCATCACATCCCGTAACACATCCTCTGAAATATTGATGTGGTGACTGTGCTGGATGAACCAGTGAAACACCTGATCGCTGCCTCTGCTAGAGAACCCTGTTTCAACTCATGGTTTCTGAACAATAGCCCTTTCTTACCAAAAACACAACATCTGAACACTCACCATGCTATCTCACTTTCTGTGTCATAGTCTCGCACACACAGACCAACAAACACTTGTTTCCCTCTTAATACTGCTAAACCAGACAATATTAGCAACATGATATAATGATCATCCAATAATAACCATTACGGACTCTTTCCACTATTTAAAAAAGATTGTATTTATTCAGAATAAAAAAAATGAATGTTAATAGAAGGTTGCAACAACATTTAAATGTGTTTAACATTGTCCTTTTGACCCGGTTTGGTCACTGAACAGAGGCAGAATTCATGCACCTTTGTTCTAAAACCAGTGCAATCTTTGCCATTTTATTTACAGTGTCAATGCATTGGTTTATTTGTGCTGCATCAAATATTTCAACCGTATCAGCTTATGTCTATGTGTTCTAATAAGGTGAATTCAAAAACCACAAAGCATTGGGACCCTGGCAAATGAGGTTGGGGCATCTGATTTTACAGTCCAAGGTCACCCAGCTAGGCGTTTGTATCATGGTGATCCTGAAAAGGGGAATATTATATATAATTTTCAGTAGATAGTTAGTAGTAGTTAAGGAAGAGAGCTGCTGGATACCAGGGATCTCCTAACTGATTATGTGGAAACTGGAAATAAAGTCTGGCACGTATTTGGTTTCAGATCAACTTTTCAGTAATATTAAAAATGCAAGTTTCATTTCACTAAACATTTGTGGCTACAGTTCCCACACTGTTTACAGTCAATAAGAGGTGGACAGCACTGTTTGCGGTCGGAAGTGCATAATCTGTACACCAGCTGACTAAGCAACAATGAGCCATTTCACACAAAACAGACACTGGGCCTTTCCAGTAACACCTCTCCGATGCCCAGTCTGGCAGTCTCTAAGCCATCAGGGTCAAAGGGAAATGGTGGCTGATATGTGCAGGTACAGGCGACATAACATTTGCCTTGGAGAGAGACAGCCCTTGCACAATAATATTATATTTAGTTACACAAGGAAAACATATGATAATGAAAGTGATATTTCGAAAGGGACTGAAAAGAGTAATAAAACACCAGGAATGAGAACAGAAAAGGGTTTCACCCAAGATAGCCTTGCCTCTCTAAATATTTCGAATTGTAGTATACACTAGCATATTAATCCTAGTACTTCAATGATAAAACCTTGGGTTCTAGTAAAGATAACAATTGCAACATGCACAACATGTTTTGCCAGAAGTTGAGGAATTTGGCCATTTTCCATCCCTTATGATTTGACTGATTGTACATGAAGTACAGCGTTGGCTTCCCAAGTCTGAAATTGGCACCTTAAGAATTATAATGTTGGCCTTCAAAATAGAATAGGTGGTTGGTGGTGGCTGTTGTCGGCTCCTCTAGTATCAACCGACCTCAACCATACAGTAAAAGTGGATTTGTAGCGCAGATAAGTAATGTTTTGAAGAGTCAGTGGTAATACTAATAGGATAACAGGCCCGGGTATTTTGGTTCAGCGGGACGAAAAATGCCACACTTCCTTATCTAGTTTACCCACAAGGCCACCTCCAGATATACAGCATACTGGTGCTTACTGCTCGCTTGGGCAAGAAACTTTTGAAAATCAATATACATGTGCGTACATGTGCGTGCATCGGAAATCTATTTCCACATTCTGAGTGGCTCTGTGATCGAGCAAAGTCATGGTCCCAGCCAACATGTCTACCTATCCTTTTAGTGGCCATTTATCCATCTGTCCTGCTCAGAGAACGAATTAACCGCCTGTAAAATAGGTGAACTCCAACTCACACACACGTTATACATCCCAGGGTAGTTGAATAAACTCAGTGGTAGTTGAACCAACTAAATTAAATTCCCCAAGGACAACCATTCTCTAACCCTAACCATTCTTACTCAAAAGTACTTTTATGTATCAAGAGAATAGTCTGTGGAACAGAAGCAAGTGTATCCTAACTGTGTAATCTGTGGTGGTTGAAGAGGAGTTGGGCTGTGGACCAGAATTGCTTTCGGAAACATTAGTGCGGAGGGCGACACTGCAAGACCGTGGTCGAATAAAAGCCTTTTGGGAAAAAACAACATGTCATAATCCGTTTGTCTGTTTAAACTAGAACTAAATAAAACAACCCATTTAATAAAAATAAGTGAGGATGCTTTTAAGGCAGAATCGTGCAAACAGAATCCTGTGCTGTACCACAATGTGAGTCTACCCATGACCATCTAGTTACACATGTGACAAACCTTATTTTAGATACGTGGATGGGTTAGTTTCAGGGAAACTTTGGCTGTTGTTCTGGCTTTCCGTTATTGTGTAATGCTAAATCACCCATAAAAACTAATGACTTGTCTGGATAAGGGTTGACACACAATAAGACGAGTCCTTGCATGCCTTTGCCTCTTTGTTTTGGAGTATTAAGTGTCTCAACATGTAGGCTTCGAACTAAATCCATCTTACTAAATAAATGCAATACAACAAGACCAACAAGTTTATGATGGTTCGGTTGATGTGCACCTGCAATCTAATGATTGTCTATTTATCTTAAATGGATAAACCTGGATAGCTACGCCAACTAAATTGGACAATTGGAAGGGCACAATAAACTAACAGCAGTTGCCTAGCATTTAAGACTATAATCTTTTTCACTCTGTTTTTAACATAGTAATTACAATTTCACTAGTTTCTGCTGTGTTCTGAATACAGCTTTGATTACATCAACCATTATGAATCTGCTCGTTCAGCACCTACTGGGCTCCTTACCATCGGCAAAACCAGGAAGACGCCAGAGAGCGTAGGGTTAGTGGTGGCTTAAAGCACTATGTGTTTGTGTGCATAATCTATATAGGATAGACAAAAAAATGATTTGAATCTATGTTTGTGCTTGAACACTGCCATTATGTCAGTTCCGAATTGAAACCGAATCAGTTGTGAGACATAAGCAGTGCTGTAATGTCCATGTGTCTCTGCCCCTGACTGAGTGCAACTATAGTGGAGTCATGTTGGTATGGGCTCACCAGTACCACAGGCCATTGTGCTGGTGTATGTCATTATGAGTCATGAACCCATGCCTTTACCCATGATTCCCAGGCCCAAGAATGAGATCCAAATACCAGTCAGAAAATACACCGCAGCAGCCACCTAATGACTCTGTTTTTGCAATCCAAAGTCTGGCCCTGGCATCCCAATATTTTTTTTTACCATTGTACTTGAAGGATGCTGTACCGGAACTGGCATTGTGAAAATAGGAAGTCAACACTACTCTGTAATGTACACCCTGCATTGTAACATTTCAATGAACAAAGTAACCACATCATATCTCTTATATCTCTTATGTCATTTAAACATCACATTCTAGCCAATATAATATAGGCAGGCAATTTCTTGTTGTGCATAAAATAACTCAAATGTTATCAAAACTGAAACCTTATTAAAATATGTTTAATAAATCTTTATTTCTCAACTTGAATTATATATAGAATATATTGAGGTTGGTCCTCTATATTTAGGTTCCCTTGCTGCCCCTTGTCAGTTACTGTGGTTTCTGCCTATGGTCTACACTGTATTTATTTCGAATATTAGTATACTTCTTTTGTACATGCTTCTGTGTGTTTCAGCTCTGTGTTTGGGTTCACCATCTGTTCCAAGACTGACAGTTAGCAGGTGCTTCCGAATCCATCCGAGAAGATCAGCCAGCAGGCTGGTGCCCTGAGCCAAGGTGGAAAGACAAGGCTACACAACTCCCTGGTAACTATCCTTCAGGGGCCACTGTTTACATGAAGATCATAAACTACAACCATGCTGACTAGGCTGCGGAGCTGCCTCAGGACACGGGCGGAAGGGGAGGGAGGGGCTATCGGGACACTTGGCAAACCTTGTCTCGAGATAGGTTGGCAGCTTGGCCTTAATCAGTAGGAATTACAACAAAATTATTTCAAGGAGAATTAGAATCAAGGTTTGATGACACATCTTTTTGGCCTTGACAGTGCTGGGAGTACACTCTGTGGACAATATCTGTGGATATGTACCCTTTCCTGTTTTCATTTAAAATAGTTCATTATAAAGTGGTAAAATGGTAAGAAGGGTATAGTTAAAAAAAAAAAAGGAGCTTGATATAGTTTAGTATAGGCTCTGAAATAATCTCTTATTAGGGAAATATTTGGCAAAGTAAATCATCAATTATCTGAAACAAGAAAAGTGCAACCACCTCCTTGTGAAGAGCTATATATGCATGTAAGGGCAAAATTATCCCTGTGTGTGTCTTAACATATGCAGATATGGTTATGTCAGCAGTCACATGTGTATGCCATCCAACTGCGTGAACATCTCTCTCTCTCTCTACCTCTCTTTTTCTCTTTCCCTCGCTCTCTCTCTTTATCCTTCCCTCTCCCTCCCCCCCCCCCCCCACCTTCTTATTCTTCGACCACCTTAGAAGTGTGAAGCCAGGAGTATTCAGTAATCTGCTAGTACAACTTTAAAGCCACCATCTGCCACAAAGAATAAACAACAAAACCAAAGCCTAAAAATAAACTGTGGACCGTCATAAAGATGACCCAGGGCTGTATAGGTAGTCCATCATCTTCTGACTTGGCATGGTGTGTGTGTGTATGCGTGTGCAAGAACACAAGGATAGGCCATGTCACAACCATATTCTCTACACCACGTCATTGGAATTCAAAGCTGTTCAAATCTGTTTAAGAAAATCAACGTGTATTTTCCTCTGTGGGCTGGAATTGGCAGGACTGCTCCATGACTCAGGGACCATCACTGACAGATGGTGCAGCCAGTTTTTTTTTTAGGGTTAATGACAAAAACACATGGATGAAATCGAAATACATTTACCTGAAGAGGGCGTAACATACAGGATTTCTTTTTTCCAATTGTGTTTGTTCACACACAATTTGGGAATGTATCTTGTATAGCCCTAGTTTAAATTCACTGCCTCTAGTGCTGCATCCGTCTCGCTCTGATTACATGGACAGATCATGACTTCTTGTTAGTGAAAGGAAGTTGACAATTTGGCATTTTAACTCCATTTCCGAAATGTGACTCAACTAACGGTGAGCTACACGCCTTTGACGCCTGGTACTACCAGTCCCAGACATTACAGTACTTACATGTTTATCCAGACCGTAAATTTGGTAGGTTTGTTATCATATGCCCTGTATTAAGAACATATAGACTAGAATTCTACGTTATGAATTCTCGCTGTAATCAACATTTGTAAGGCAACTTAATTCAAATATCATTTTGACCAAATGTTCTTGGTAGTTTTGTCTATAAAGGTGTTATAGACAAAAGGCCTACCACTTTTTCAGGTCATATCAGTACTTTAAATGCTTTCAACTATTTGTAAAAAGGTCTTCTGAGTATTTAAGGTAGGAAAATAAGCTTTACTGTTCATACAGACAAAATAAGTTACCGTCGTAGCCCGCCTTCTGGGTTGTCTGAAAGCAGCACACGGAGTGTCTAGTGGGGCACCATTGTCCGCTGCCCTAGATGGACTGCGTGCAGCGCGCGGATGCAAACAAAGTCAATTGCCTTTGGCAAGAGCCACAACAGTTAAGAATAATGGACCGTGTGCCTTAGTGATAGTTGTAAGAGAGCACTTTGCGCTAAATTACCCGAGGGAATACAGGGCTGCCATAAACACGGCGTATGACACATTAGCCTATATTACGCATGTCTTGGTACCTCGAGAGAGAAAAACAAACTAAAGATCTGAATCAGTAGGATACTAATTTCTTTTTGACTACTTAGAGATTTAGCCTTCTTACTTTTTGGGCAGCAAATGGCTCTGCTTGCTATTCATTCGGAGCAATAGACTACATCTAGTTTAGTCCTTGCAGAAAGGGAATTTAATTCCAGTACCGAAGTTAACCAAGAAGCAATGAGCACCGATCCCAATGAGCAACGTGGTTTGGAACAACAAAATGTAAACAAAGAAGCAACTTACCGTTCACAGTGGAAATGGCACCGAAAACCAAAGAAACTGCGAAAAGTGGCAAATAAAGTGAAAAACACGATAGTGTCTTCATTGTTGCTGTCCTGAAGACCTTAATAAAAAAGTATTTTTGTACAGCCAAAGACGTGGGACAGTAACTGCTCTCTGTGCGATGCCGTTGCAGCTTTAAGTGTTAGAGCCTACACTGGGAATATGGCAAGCAACAGCAGCACGTGTACCACAGTGGTGAACCAATCATATCGCCCTTTATAATTGTAACCCCTCCCCTCTCAGGGTGTGACTTCAAAGGGATATAATAATAGCGACACAGCAAAAGGCTTTGGTGGATTCCAAGGTGTTAGTCACTTGAAAACCATCATATAGCCTAGCAGCGATATCCAAGAAAATGATATACCATTTGTTTTATAAGATTTAACTAAAAGATGATATGCTATGATAGTTTGGTTGTTTTCTGTAAATGTAATCATTTAACGAGTAATCCAGGCAGGTATTTTGTGTGTCAATTACCATGTTAGATTAACAAGAAACACAGGTAAGCAAAGGCTCTTAATCCTTTCCCCCCAATAACATATCTTAGTCTAGCCTACAGGCCCACTATTGAGGCAGTCTGAGAAAATGCCCATAGTGGGGCCATGCATGAAATCCTCTTCAGAAATGCAGATCAGGGTCAGCAGTTTATTGTGCTGAATGGTTGAAGTGTGGGCGTTTCTTCAGCCAGAATCCACCAATGCTGTGACCAAAATGAGTGGGCAGCATCACATTTTCATAATTTAGCATTTCCAAAGCTAAGAATTCGAAATAAAATCCATTAGTATTTCAATATCACACATATCACATCTATGCCAGCACAAGGGAAGCAGTCATTTTCCTTGTCAAACCGTCATTGGGCTTCCTATAATCATTGGGAAAAGCTTTGAGGAATCCATCTAACTTTAATCCGAGATGAAATAAATAAGTCAAAGGGAAGTCTTTTCTTTAGTAAGGAGACTGCTGCAAAATTCCCTGATGTGAAATTCACAGTTTTATATGACAGCCTGAAAAAAAGCTTTTCTGTAACCTAGTAACAAGCGCATCTGAAGTCATCAGGGCTGACCTCATGCTATTACCACCATAAGGAAGGAGCACAGAGCTTTCATCACTTTGATGGCAGGCTTGGGTTTTCAAATGACTTTGTTATGCAATGTGAAATGATTTACAGGAGAATACACCTTTATACATCGTAAATAACATGAATTATAAACAAATGTAGATAATACATGATACAAATATCTTAAATATCTAAGTATTCATGTAAAATATGAGCAAGACTGACAAGTTTAGTTTGAAGAAGACAGGTGTAAACACTGTTACACACCCACCCACACCTTATCCCCATCGGTCAAGGAACTCCCTTGACCAAGGAACACACGGAGGAGATCCGTTCTCTAGGGGAGAGTGAAGGTTGTCTTTTCACATCATGTCTGCCACAGGTGTGTGAGAGAGAGACCCACCCGAGTCACACTTTTTTTATGATATTGTATGCAACCCATCTAAATCAAGAGTCGGATTGTGTGCTTTGATGCATGCTGTGTTTTTTTTTTAAATGTTTGAGATGTACAAATGTTCCCAGAGGGAGTAGATCAGAGGAAGGTCACGTGGTTACCTTGGGTCTGGAAAAAGACAATCAGGTGACTGATTTCCCACCAAGACCTCTGAAATAAAGCCCTTACTCATGACCAACCACTGTGACAGGACGTGGTTAATGACCAGATAGTAATGATAGATTGTGCTCTAATGAGATGGAGTGGGTTTGATGTTAATCCCTGCTGTATGCATTATAATCCCACTGCGTGAAATAGAGGGGGTTCATCAGTGACCTTCAGTCCTCTGACAATGTAAGAGGACTGTGTAAATGTAACGATGTAAGACTTACATCATTACATTTACACAGCTCGAAGTAGTGGCAATTGTATTGCTTTGACCATCCTCAGATAATATAAACTTGAGCATTTTGGTAGATTAGGAAGTTTTAACTAGTTTCTTCCCTTATAACATATATTATTCTTCATTTAGTCCTATACTATATCATGTACTGCTATTGGTTGCCTTTGAAATAATATAGGCCTGCTGCCGGTATTTAGTTATTTTTTACCTCTGTGGTCATATTGTAAAAGAAAATAAAGTAAAGAAAAATAGTTGGTGAACATTGCCCCTCAGTGGTCAAAAGAGTCCTCAAAAGATCCCCGGCTATGCCACTGCAGGGCTATCATACAGTTAGGTTTGGACGAATATGGTAGACCTTTAAAGTATCAAAACAATTTAAATATTAGGAGATAAAATAAGAAAATAGTTTGTATTAGACCTACATGTAAGTGCTTCATTTGTAGGCTATTTGTTCCGGTAAAAAAAACGGACTTATAAAGCCAACAACATTATCCTCGACAATACCCGGCGGGCAACAAAGAGCGTTGATGTTCAGTTATGTTCGCTTCGAGCAGTGGCTTTCATACCAGTTGTTCTGCACTTCACTACACCACCCTACACACTTCTACACTTCACTACATCACATACTTGACTAGCAGGAAGTCACACTAGTTTGCTGCTCCGCGTGACTTGTCACTTGTTGCAGATGTCAACCAGGGGTAGCGCGCGCCGAGTAGCCGAATAGTCCCCGGTCTCGCGGGGAGACTTGTTTGGATAAGATGAGAAGTAAGTATTTTGGTATGCCGGAGTTCTAGTTTGATACGCCCTTTACGGAAATCCGTGACTACGGAAAAACAGCGGAATGGCCAGATCTCGACAGTTTACATTTCTGAAGGTAGGTTTCCTTACAATCGGTACTATTCAGGTAGATCCGAGTGTATTCTGTTCTATTATGTATAACACTGTTGTGTGTGGGTAAATATAACTACGAATGAAGACCTGATAACAAATAGAAGTACAATCTGGATTGTTCTCTCTTCCTCCTTTCTTTTCCAGCCTCAATAGTAACCAAACCTGGTAGAGGGGATGTTTTAGCTTGTTGACAAAGCCGTTGTAAGTTGTAAGGTGAGCAAAAGTACGATATGTCAACTTTTTTGAAGAACATTTAAGCTCAAAGGTAGAAAGAAAAACAAGTTAGTGGGGCGGGGTCTCTCTGCTTAGTTCGCCTTGACCCTCCCAGACAACTCATTTTTAAAACCAAATTGTTTTCTCCCGTTTGTCAACACGTTCAGGTGCGGTTTCTGAGTGGAGGTCATGGCTTCCCTTGAGGAGCTGCCCCTGTTGCCGGTGTTTGACGGCGTGAAGCTAGCAGCCCTGGCCACCGTCCTCTATGTCATCGTACGGAGTCTTCACCTGAAGAGCTCCCCCGCTCCCCCCCATGTCACCTATCAGGACACGCCTCTGAATAGATTCCTGTTCAAGTCCTGCCAAATACTGACCCAGGAGTGAGTCCATCATATCAGTGACTATAGTGATGTTGTCATGAGGTTAATGCCGAATCAGTCATGAGATGGCTTCATTTGAAAGTGTTGTTTAAGAAAGTAAAGGATGCCTAGTTTGCTTGTTTTTGCTATAGAGAGATGGAAGCCACTGTTTTTGAAAAAACGAATTACATTTGTGCATGTGTGGTGTAACCTCATCCTGTCATACACAAGTATAAAATTGCCTCATCAGTGTTTGAGAGACAAGTAAACATTTAGAGAAGAACCCTGGGCCACTTCAGTGGATTGAATAGGCCTTTGGGGTACTGGAATGTCCTGCCTGTCTATCTGTCTATCTGAGAGTTTCTTCTAACACAGGAGTACTGCTGATGCTGGTGTTTGGGTGTGTTTTGTCCAGATACATCCCTCCATTGCTTTGGGGTAAAAGCGGCCACATCCAGACAGTCCTGTACGGTAAGATGGGCCGCGTCGCCACCCCCAAGCCGTGCGGGGTCCGCACCTTCCTGCCTATGGAGGACGGGGCCACCATGACCTTTGACATTTTTGAAGCGCTTGGAGACCACAGTACGCAAGGTAAGATTACCTTACATGAAACGAGCCATGTGAGGAAGTTTTGTGTACAACAGACCTTTGTCTGTTTCCCTATTTGCTTGGCTGGGGGTCTAGATAAAAAAACACATTTGAACTAGAGCTGTACAATTAATACCAGTCAACTTTACCATTTATTTGCATAGTTGCCTTTAGATCTGATCATCTTGGTTTTTACAGTGTGTGAAGCCAGCCTGATCATAATTTTATGTATCGTGTTTATAGTCCTCCAACCACAAACTGTTATTTACTACTATTGGATTGACCGTCTAGTTGCATGGGACAGGAAAACCATTCATCTGCATCTTGGAAGGTGTGTGTGTTTTTGTGTCTTGGCAGGAGCGAGTGTGTGTGTTTATGTATATATGTGTGTGGTTGTCTTTGTCTTGTGTGTCTTGTGCTTTGTGGTTGTCGGTGTCTTGGAGGGCGTGTATGTGTGTGCCTTGGAAGGAGTGTGTGCGTATGTGTGCGTGACTGTCTTGTAAGGTGCCCGAATGTGTGTGTTTGTCTTGAAAGGTGTGTGTGTGTGTGTGTGTTTTTATCTTGGGAGGTGTGTGTATGTGTGTGTGTCTGTCATGTAAGGCGCGTGTATGATTGTTTATCTTGGAAGGTGTGTGTGTGTTTGTCTTGGAAGGTGTGTGTGTGTGGGTGGGTGTTGGAAGGCGTGTTTGAGCTTGTCTGGGAGACGTGCATGTTTGTGTGTGTGTGTGTGTGTGTGTGTGTGTGTGTGTGTGTGTGTGTGTGTGTGTATGTCTGTCTGTCTGTGTGTATCTGGGAAGGCATGCGCAGCGCACCACAGAAGCCAATTAACTAAGAGATATCCAGAAGCCTGTACTGATATACAATGACCCCCTGAAGCCTTGCACATGCTGGCATGCATCCGTGTGTTTTGGTGTGTGTGTGTGTGTGTGTGGGTGGGAGATATACCGTGTTGCATGTGCTACCCATACAGATGACATCACCATGGTTATCTGCCCTGGGATCGGTAACCATAGCGAGAAGCAATACATTCGAACCTTTGTGGACCACTCCCAGAGGAAAGGCTACAGGTGTGCTGTCCTCAACCATCTGGGAGCCCTGCCCGACATAGAGCTCACCTCCCCGCGCATGTTCACCTATGGTAAAGCACCCCACCGTCACCACACACACCTCCCCGCGCACGTTCCCCTGAAGTAAAACGCTCCGCCGTGGGTTCACTTCTCCTGGACATGTCGAGGTGTGAAATGCAATGGTTTGACTTTTTGTTATTGACTTTTTGTGTGAAAGAATTACACTCTGGAGAACAATTGTGAGGCATAATCATCGTTATTATTAATAAATGAAAGTTAATTTAAGTTTGATTATAAGATCTGGAGACATATTAGACTTTTACGCCTGCTGAGGATTAAGTTATCGTTATCAATTTCCAGGTAATTCTGGAAAAAAGAATCAACAGAGTCAGACGCATGTAATCCTCTTATCTCACTCACAACTTGCATATCCTTTTGTCCACTAAACTCTTTTCAATCTTCGGCAACATGCTGCAACATGAGGAATGCAGACACACAAACACACCTACTTATACACATATACATATATACAAACAAATACAAACACACACAAACAAACACCGGGCCCTGTTTCAATAAGCGGAATTTCCAGGTTAAGCGGATATGAATTCAGGGCAATCCAGACATGTAATTTTGAGGAACCAAGATAAGACTACTCTGTGTTCAGTTACCATGGCGACATATGCTGTGAGCATAACCAGTTTTTCTTCCTTCTGAGCATAGTATCTTAAAGGGGCAGTGTGAATAATGGACATCTGAGCATCTAGCAGAATGGTCAGAAATTACGATATAATATTCATAAGTAGGTTTCAATCAGTGTATAATCCCATAACATAAGATTAGATGTTAGTTAAAATGAGCTATATATATAAATCTACATAAACACAATCTTACTTGTAAGCTATGACCTAAGCTATGACCATGTTTGACCTCAAAGCCACTCTTTCCATAGGTATGTAGTACGAATTAAAAGAAGTGGCTGAGACTAAGATTCAACCCAATAGACACTGAAATAGCAATGTTTGCTTGAGAATTCCCTTATCGACCACATTTCCAGGGTGCGTTAGAGGATGATCTTTGAGGCCTGTCATGAACGCTCATCTTCAGATGAGCGTTCTATCCGAGATCTGGTGAACTCTTTGCCTAACAATTGATAGCATCCGTTTTGTAAGCCGGTTTTAGGTTAAAGCTAACCGACTACTACAAATGGCCCCCAGGAACAAAGAGGTTCAAACAAGCTCCACTTTTGATATCCTCTACATGTCAGCATGCACGTGTATACCTAAAACCAATATATGTGAATCTGTGTTCTAAGTGCAGTGGGTCACTATCTCCCTACAGGTTGTACCTGGGAGTTTGCAGCCATGGTGAGCCACATCAAGCGGGAGTTCCCCCAGACACTCATGGCCGTGGTAGGCTTCAGCCTTGGGGGGAACATTGTGTGCAAGTTCCTGGGGGAGAGACACTCCAACCAGGAGAGAGTGCTCTGCTGTGTGAGTGTGTGCCAGGGATATAGTGTTCTAAGGTCAGTTTACAGAGAATATGACTAACTAACTACAACACTAAACAACCCAAGTTTTAGGCCCAATCCCATTTCTACCCCTTACCCCTTCCCCTTCCCGCTCCCCCTTGTTTTGAAGGGGTAAGGGGGAAGGGGAAGGCGTAACCCCTTCCCCTTCCCCCTTCAAAACAAGGGGGAGGGGTAAGGGATAGAAATGGGATTGGGCCCTAGAAGGCTATAATTATGAGGCTTCAGTTATACACTTACTAGAGACTAGACTTTGATTTCAACCTGGGAGTGTTTGTGTGTGCCACGTGTGTTTGTTTGTGTGTGTCAGGGCCCAGGAGACCTTCCTCCAGTGGGACCAGGGCAGGAGACTCTATAACTTCCTGTTAGCGAGCAAGATGAAGAAGATCATCCTCGCTCACAGGTGACACAAGTCCATTCAGCATTAAAATGTAGAAATAAGACGCATAATAATATTGTTACTAATGTAAATCATGGATTCAGATCAATTCATCATTATCATCTCGTTAACTTTTTTGCTGTTCCTTTTAAAAAGTGTAATAACTGAAAGACATGCCGTGTCGTATTAAACAACATCTATAATAATACATGCTATGTTGTGTCACAGGGACACTTTGTTTGGCACCAAGTCCAGCAGACTGGATGATGCAGATCTGAACAGACTGCGGGCAGCCACCTCATTAATGCAAATCGATGACACCATTATGAGGTAAACACCCATGAATGGGCCATTCACAGATACGATTTAGCCACAACGTCCGTTGGGAATGAACTTGAAATTGTGCATACATTTTGTTTCCCTGCAGGAAATTCCATGATTACCACTCGTTGAAAGAGTACTATGAGACGGAAAGCTGTGTTCAGTACATGCACAATGTAAGTCAGGGGTAAACATAACCATCACATAAAAACATAGAATTAAATTGAAGGAGCATGGCTTTAACTTTTTATGAGGAAATGTAATTGCCTGTAATTGTGGGAGTGTATTTAGAGCTGCAAACTGCACTTTTCTGTTCGCCCCTTTATGTTTTGATTCAATAGTGCGTTAATTGAGTCTAATCTTTCTCAACCCTTTGACTAAATTAAAACACAAAATTGCTGATGACACTGCAGCCTTTACTTCCACCTCCCATGCCGCTCCTATTAATGATCTTCTTCGAAAACATGGCTACAAATCCAGCATTCTGCCTGCCACCCATCTAACTTTCCATTTGCCCGTAATGTGTCTTCTCTTTGTCACCCCAGATCTCAGTCCCTCTCCTCCTGGTCAACGCAGTAGATGACCCCTTAGTTCACCCGTCACTGCTGGCCATCCCACGCACACTCGCAGGTCCATCACACTCATCCACCCTGCCTTATTAATCCCAAATGGGAATTGCGCCACATATTTGTAGCACGACACAAATAAGTGCTCAAATCATATTGTTTTTAACGCACTGTAGCACACAGAGCATGAATGCAGCATGGCTGTATTTTTCACACTAGGGTCAAAAAGGAAATGTCTATTTTGGACATTGAATAATTGTCAACCAAAAATATGTCATATATAGGGTTAGGGTTAGGGTCAATGCAGTGTATAGTAGTGCACCTAGCTAATAATGTAGCCTCCCTGTTCCATGCCATGAACAGTCTGGCACAATGGAACACTGTCCCACATTCTACATTCCGACAAGTTCAGCCTTAAGGGTAAACTCCCTCAGTCGAATTGCAGGTAGCTTGTTGACCCAAGCAGTGTTAGTGCAAACTGAACCTGTTTGTTAATGATCCAGGTACGAGGAGGGGAAGTGTTTAACACAAATGGATGAATGAAGTTACCAGGCTGTCGCTTCAACACAAGCTTACAGTACAGAGTCTTCTCTGAGCTCTCTTCAAGGGTGCCTCTCCCTAGACAGTCTTGTTGAATTTTTCATTGCCACATGATCCCTGTGCTGTGTCATTATTTATAAGTGCAGTGTGTTGGGAGTGTAGTTTAACAGCGCTGACCCCACTGCGAGTAAATCAGTGAGCTCTAAACGACCGATTTCAGGACGCGATTTGGATACATGGTGGAAGAGGGAATTAAAAATGTTTCATCACAACCATATGTTGAGAACATTACTGCCGTGTGAGATTTAAATGCCACAAAGCGATCTCTTTCAGCTGACCTACTTTACACACACACTGACCCCACTTAGCTGAATGCAGTGGAACAATGTGCTGTCAACTAAGATGTGGTTTCCATTTCCTGCTTGTTTGTAGTAATTTCACTGCAGCGTTCACTTAGCGATAATTGATTTGCATCACATTGATGCATTTTATATTATGCTGATATTTTCATACAATATCACAATATTACTCTCACCACCTGCGTTCACACCAAAAGATGCATTTGCTGCCCGAACGCGCCGCAAAACAAAAGTTTTGCAGCGCGGCAAAGGTTTTGCGGCGCCGCAAAACTTTTGCTGCGCCGCAGTTCTGTTGCGCGGCAAGTTTTGCCCGCGGTGCTTCTGAATTCATTCACAACCATGGCCGACATTACGAGCATTGCATGTCTTTACCTGTTGTGGAAGAGGGAGAGACGTCGGAATGCCCGTCGTTTATGGGTTCATGAGACCATTCGGAGCCGTACAGAGCTCGGTGAATTTCACCGTCTTCTGCAGGAGCTCCGTCTGGATGACGAACGCTTCCAGCGCTATTTGAGCTATACTCCGGCCCAGTTTGATGACCTGCTAGCTAGGATCGGTGCTAGGATCTCTCGGTTGGACATTTATACTTATATATATATATGTATTGGACACTTATAACTGGCCACGGTGGTGTTGAAGATCACCGGGTATGCGGAGACTGCAATTATTATCTTCTCCTCCATTTTAGCGCTTTGATCTGGATCAGGTAGTGAACTCAAAGTCACTCCAAGGGAGTAACACTGATTGGCTGTTACGGTATGTCACTCAGTGGCAACGCTGTTGAACGCTGATTGGCTGTCATCACGCGTTTGCTGCCGAAAAGTTGAAATATTTCAACTCGAGCAGCATTTGACGCGCCGCAAAATACGTGAACGCGCCCGCCGCCCGTGCCCGGCAGCGGGCACGGGCATGCTGCGCTGCAAATCAGATTTTGACGCGCCGCAAATCAAATTTTGCTGCCCGTTTTCTCGGCAGCAAGTGCTGCGGCAGCAAAGCACCAACGCGTCTCTACATTCACTTTGAATGGGATCGTGCCGCGCGTCAACTTTTTGCATCTTTTGGTGTGAACGCAGGTTTACAGTGAACGACACAAATGGATAGAGCACCGTGTGTGACAGTGTAGACTGACAGAAATGGAAAGTATACTGGGATCGCAAATCATTGAGGAATCCAAAGACATGTCTTCCTAAGGTGCACACCTTGACCATTATATAGCAAACTCATTTATCCATGTCTGCAAATCATTACAGCACACATAATCAAATTAAATAGGTGAGAACAAACACATTTAATTAACTTGAGCCAAACACCCCTTTAGCCTTTTCAACGTTATATGAATGCAGTTCGAAATGCCTTTCTAAGTAACCTGGCCTTTTGTGTCCAATGAATGCTGAAGTTCAAGCTATGTGACCACAGATATGTGGCACGTAGGTGAGAAGTACAACACAAAGCCAATTTTACCCTCCCCCCCCCCCCCCCATCTTGGGTTCTCGCCTGCAGACAAAAAAGCCAACGTGCTGTTTGTGCTGACTCAGCACGGGGGTCACCTCGGCTTCTTCGAGGGGGCCGTGCTGTTGCCCAAGCCCCTCACCTGGATAGACAAGCTGATCGTCAGCTACACCGACACCCTGTGCCAGTGGGGACGGCAGCCACCCCACACCCCCCAGGATGGACACCGGCGACGCAGCGCCCAGTGACACCGGCACGGGGCCCAGACACGCCTTCACCCGGTGACGAGGGCCAGGAGAACTAAACACACGCCTTCCATTGTATGCGTACCGCCACCGGTATATACATGCACACAAAGAAACGCACACACTACCCCTCTCCAAAGCATTCTTACACACCCACAAATGGAGACACAACGCCTCTATTGCTTTTATTTTGATCTACCTCCTTCGCTCTAGCCTGCTTGCAAAATGCAAAAAGTATAGTTATCATGAGCTTACTACAAACTCATGTGGAGCTATTGTATAATGTGTGAGACGGGCAGCCTATAGTTTCAAAATGTAGGCTTTTGATAAGAAGCCTTTATCTGCACTGTACTACCTCCCCAATGGCTTAACTGCTACGTTATTGAGATGATTATTACATGCCAGTATATTCTCAGTCTATTTGTGTGACTGGTAATCCGTTCACTTTGAAGGACCTTTTGCTTAATAAAACTAATTGTATGTACATCTGTTGATTTCTTTGAATTCATGCTCACTTTACCTATCCGTGCATACGAAATATGCAGATAACACCTCATATTCAAATTTAGTAGTATATAAATAAACAAGGACATTTATGTAACATTTATATACAGTTTATTATTCTTTCACAAAATGGTGCAAATCTGTGCACCGGGTTCACAGGTGCATCCGGTAAACTTTTTTTTAATTCATTGTTTTATTATTCTCTTGGAAGCTTGGGCCAGCCAGTTTACTGAACAAGCTGTGTGGGTGAGGTGTATCAGATGGGGAAGGCTAGATTATATCAGATCCATTTCATTGATATTTGTATATGTTACTAATTGTCCGAAGAACTGCACATAGCAAATAAGATGCTAAGTAAAGTAGTATGTCAGCTTTTTTCGTCAAAGCATCATATTTAACCCATTAGTAATACTACGTTGGATACAAAATCTTTCCCAATGTTTTTATGCAACCACACAGCTATAGATGTTGAGTTACAGGGTTTGAGCCTAGAATAGCTCCCAGATTTGTATACACAAGGAGGAAGGGATTCCTAGTCAAACAGTTTGGCAGCTGTTTCTTTTCCATTGTATTTGGAAGCTTTCCCGTCAAAATCAGAAGGGAGGATGTCCTCCTCAAACTCCTTATAGTAGGTGTCCAGCTCATCTCCGTGGACAAAGACCTGGGTGGGAGGGACGGCTTGTTACAGAGCTTTTATTGATCAACTGTTCAGTGGTGCGGCTTCATTTGAAAAACATAAAAACATTTTGCTATTGTCTGGCCTGGCTTACTAATAGTATCATTTGTCTGTCAGTAGCAAAAGCAACTTCTTGGAAAGAGTGTGTGCTTTCTGTCTATACAACGGTTTTGTTAGAAGCTAGTTTGCATATTGCACACTTTTGGATAACATCAAATAACAATGATGTTATCTACCATTCATTCAAATGACTAAACTCTTATCATTAAATCAACAGCGTACTATTAAACATTTACTTTTTGGGTTGGCTTGAAACAGACTTAACTGTTGTGCATCATGCAATGTTTTGTAATTTAGTATTATTCTCAGTAAACAGTCCCCCAGCGACTGCAGAAAGGTTACCAGTACTTACTCTCTCCAGCAGCTTGCCCTTCATCAGGGGCTTGACCACGTTGTAGGTGGTGGTGAAGTACCAGGGCTGGTGGATGAAGTGGACCGCTTTGAAACGGGCCGGGAAAGAGTCCTGTAGGCGTCCAAACAGGGGTTAATAGATAATGATTCAGTTAACGAAGTGAGGATGATCTTTAGTTATCAGGATCGTTCTCCTGGGAAGTATTTTAAGGAAGAACCTCCGTACCAGCCTGCATTACCCAGATATTGATAAGCTGCGTCTATTGTGTTCAGTGTCTTATTGTGTGCGGTTTCGTCTTGTGTGTTTAAACATGCCATTTTTCTTAAAATGTACATATTTTATGGCTTCAATCATCAGTTTGCTTCGTCGCTATACGTAAATGTGTTTTTTTTCCGTCATGAAACATTGTTTAAGACGGAGCCCTGTGTACATCGAGTCCCAACGTGGGAGGCACCTCACCTGCAGCATGTCCACCATCTTCTTCAGCTCTGTGGGCTTGATCCCGGAGGCCTGCTGCACGGTGAAGCCCTTAAAGTTCTCGATGATACAGAGGCCGTTGATCTGCGTCTCCTCGTTCTCCAACAGCTTCTCCAGGATCACGCAGTAGGCACGAAGGATCTATACACGCACGCACGCACGCACACACACACACACACACACAGACACAATCTGTCAGAGGAGGGTTTCACACATATTCCAAGCCGCTAATCTTGGTGCTTTTTCACCATTATCATAATAATAACTTGTAGCTTGTTAAGTACCAAGATGTTAGGTTTGAACTTTTATGGAACTTCAGCGCATCCACACATGATGGAAACCCTCCTATTACATCTGGAAGAGGGCGATGGTCTGGTTTGGCGTCAGAGGTTAAGGACAAGTTAGAGTATAGAGTGGGACCCATTGGAGATGTTTGTGGTCCACCGTGGATCCTTCCACACGTTACCTCATCAAAAGTGATCTCCTCGTAGTCCCAGTTCTCGATGTTGAACAGCAGCACCACGCGGCCATACTTGTCTCTGCTGGGCAGGATGCCCGGGTATCCAGCCTCGATGGTGCTGCGGACAGCCTCTGGGGTCAGGTTCTCAAACAGCTCCGGGTAGTCCCTCCTGAAACGCACATACCCTGGAGCAAGACACACAGAAACACACTGAATACATCTGGAGACAATACATGACAAATAAAAAACACTAAACAAACATAATTAGTCATTTGAAGCCAAGACTGGAGTGTTTCCCAGGTATTTGTCAGTTTGAAAGTTGATACTTTCAAGGAAATACATTTTACTCTCAAGGAAATATATAATAATTACAACTGTAAGTAGATACTTTAGTAGCTGTAAGTGAAACCGACTTAAAACAAGTCAACGGCATCCATGTTAGGAATCTGATAATGTTGCGAAATCATTTCTTTCCAAGAAAGAAAGATCGGGGCTCTGGCTCTGACATTCAAAAATGTCCAAAAGAAATAAGATGTGGTTTCTTTCTAGCTGAGAGACTCACCCTTCATGAGCTCGTAGGCCCGGTTGACGTCGTACTTCCTGGCGCGGATGAAGCGCACCAGCATTCCATCGGGCTTCTCCCCGAACGCCTCCTGCACGGCCTTGACCAGGTCGTCCCCCCCCTCCGCCTTCTCCTTCATCATGCCCCGCAACTCCTTCACCGCGGCAACCCGCTTCTCCTCTGTCTCATTCAGCTCATCCTTGGCCTTGAGGGGTCAGACCATAATGAGGAAAACTTCAACATCATGATGCATGGGTTCTGACTTGTATTGGCAATTACCAACACATTGTTGTAACCGTACAGCAAGGTGTAGATACAGCTGGGGAAGTTAGAGGGGTGAGCTGAAGAATGTGTTGTCTTTTCAGTTTTGTCCCAAATACTAAATAGAATAGTTCTGTACTTGCACTTTGGTTTAAAACTAATTTTGATACCATAACGGCAGTCTAGCCGGGTCAGATTTTCTAACCTGATGTATCTCCTCTCCAGTTCTTATTGTTTGGAAACCACCTGCCTTGAATGGCGCCTTGAGCTTTTGTAAGTATTTTAATTGATTGATTGATTGATCGAGTGACGCGTGTGTTGGAGCGCCTCACCTTCTG
Organism: Gadus macrocephalus; assembly: GCF_031168955.1. NCBI lineage: Eukaryota > Metazoa > Chordata > Actinopteri > Gadiformes > Gadidae > Gadus > Gadus macrocephalus. Next base: position 11,619,039 of record NC_082390.1, read on the forward strand.
AACGGTGTGGTCGGGTAGCTTAGCACAGGTGCCGAACACCGGCCCGTGGTCCTTCACAGAGAGGTGCTCCAGCTTGGCCCTGAGAGCCTGCTCCTCCTCCGACACCATCCGGAAGGTTCCGCTCTGAAACCCAGACATGACCCGTCTTAGCCAGATGCCACCGCTCATGGAGCACCGGTTCAGCCATGTCATTTGTTATGCTATAAAGAAGATAATTTCATGCATGGGAGAACTCCTTGGCATAGACTATATTTTACAAACATTAGACAAAGTTCTATAGATAGTAGGCTCTGAGGTGATGAATGGTGATACTAATTATACTAAGCTCAAGATTTAGATGTCAGGGTTCTCGTCTTAAATCTTGGAGCACAGTAAATATAAACTAGATTCTGACATTCCAAAATAAATCCAGAGTGAGGCAAGATGCAGCACACAGCCTTCTCATCAATAGGCCTCTGTTTCACCATCCTAATCGCTCTCACATGATGGAGTAAAGCCTGTAAAGACATCAGAAAGACCAAAACTAAACCTGCTGAGGGCAAGATTAGCATTCAAAGCTAGTACTCAACATCTCAGTGCTAACACTAATGGCATTTGCTCGTCTTAACCAATAGTTCAACTATCAACCCTACTTTCTCTTAAATACCACCTCTACCCAAATGTGCCTAGATTGGTGTAATGGGTTTTCATTAGACTTATAGACTGTGTTTACATTATAGACATGGTCTATAACCATGTACACACATGGTTATAGACCATGTGTGTACATGATAGGAAAAACACATGGAAACTGTTAACCTTAATTTCAACCTTGACGAGTCTATCATTGGATTGATGCAACAACACGTGATGGAATCACAGTGAGTCGTTAGGGTATGAAGGAATGTACTTACAACGACAGCCATGTCTTCTGGAACTTGAAATCAGCTTTTCTACGCTCTGGAGCAAACCACATTAAATCAGGCTTGCATGGAGAGAAACACTTCCCCTATTGTACGAAAATAATCTCTCCTCATCCTCTGCCGCACTTCTGATCCCTGGGCTATATTTAGTCATTTCTCATTCAGCAGGTGATTTGTTGAGTGATTTTAAAGTGTGATTTTCATAATCAACCTTTGACCATTTATCATCTAAATAGTTTTACATTCTAAAGACTAACCATAACTGGTGTTTCATCCTTCTTTAATAACACAGAACCAGTATATTCTCCTTTAATTTATATTGGATTGTAGGTGTAGGGCAGGAGAGGTTAAATTAAAATACAATACCATAGTACAGTAGCAGATTGGAGACTAAATCATTGAAATTATCCGATGGTTATGCGACACAACTTTCACGATTGTGTGCCATATCCCCAGTGGGAATAATTGACTATTATACTCGACTCAGGGGCACACCTAATTCCCAGATGGACGTAGTAAATGTTTTCCAAAAACACACTTACTAATGAGTGCATAATAAAACTAAGACCAATTAATTTGCTAATTAACTACACCTTGTTATCCCTCGTCTAATAATAGTAATAAAACATTGTATTTAAAAAGCACTCTAGACATTCAAAGACTATTCACATGGCCAATCAATTCAATAATAACACTTTACGCAGCGCTTTTCTTAATATTCTATGACACTTAACAAGGCAATCCATTCAATAAGTTAAAGAAAGGGGTCGCCGGTAGAAGGGGTTCAGATGGGTGGAGGGGTCCTTACCTGAGTGGAGGTTCTGCCGGGGAGTCACAGCGCTCAGTGTGGGCCGACGGAGCGCCCTCTGACCATTTGTACCGTTGGGATTAGTGGCGTCACACCAGATTACAAACAACTATTAGGTTTTCAGTTAATCATCATAAAACAATGCAGGGGGGGGGGCGCGGGAAAATGCCAGAGCTCGGCCAATAGCAAGGCTGCTGTGATGTAATAAATGACACTGATTGAGTGATGTAATGTCAGACACTTGTGATAAGGGGGCGGTTCTATGGTGAAGTAACATCACAGGGGATGGGGGAAGTACGAGAGACCAGTTTGAGGTCAAAGAAGCCATTGTGAGGAACCGTTCACTCCCTCTTACGCCAGCATTGTTGACGGGATTGAGCCTAAGACCAGGCAGAGCATGTGTTTTAATTCACATGCTCACATTTTAGGAGGCCTTGTGGAGAAACAGCTGATCACAGACTCACGCTCTCACATTCTGCGATGTATTATCCCTGTTAAACATTTAGAATTTATATTAGTAATAATAATCATAAAGAGCAGAACCTGTTGAAAGGAAGATCAAAGGATCTATAAGAACGGTTATACAAAGTAGACCTAATTGAGAAACCAGATCTATCTCTCCTAGCCCAAAAAAACACTTGTGATCAGAAAAACATTCAAACCTAATCGGTTGAAGATAGAATAGTCGTGATCACATAAATTATGTTGATGAGTGCTCAATTATTCTCAAGACCATGAGTACGGTAATATAAAGATTAATGTAAGCATTGAGAAAAAAATATCTTTCTGCATCATAAAAATTTTTGCTCTGTACAATACGAACTACATTGAATTGTTGCTGAAACCTTTTTTGGTGTAGAATACTGATTGTTCTATTCATGTGGTGAACTCATTGCAACCCATCCACATACACCGCTGAACAGGGGGCAGCACTGAATTAAAACATGCATTGCCATTTACTTTCCCTTCATGTTCCCCCGAGCCTCGATTGCCACCAAGGCAAGTTTTACCTCCTGATGCAATGCAAAAAGAGAGCTTGTGGAATAAAGAAAAAGCACTCCCAATCTTATAAACCCTTACTGAGCCGCTAAGCAGGAAGGTCCAGGGAGCTAATTTAGATGGACAATACCAGGCTCTGTGTTCACCATGTCCTGAGCCTCGTTTATTACGTACGTTGCTGTGTGCTTATGGTATAGAAGCTAAGCCAACCTATTTAAATGTAAAACATTATGGGCCAGGAACGAATAACCAAATACTGAAATCCAACTACAATCCAAGATATGCCCTACATCGATGAGTTGTCCCTGTAGCATTTACTCAGAGGTTCCCTAGATACAAGGGCTGCTGATGGATTACAATCAATTTAAAAGTATTCCATCAAGTATTCTTGATGGTATTCCATCAATCAAAAGTATTCCCCAATTCATGACATTGATGCCAAAATCGACTAGCTACGACACTACTAGCATAGGGACTAAAATATAGACAACATGATTATATTCCAATTAACCCGCACTTAAACAGATATAATGACCTGCCATCAGGTGTTTCACATGTCAGGCCATGAGCCTCAAACCACAGGGTTTCTTACTGGATGATCGACTGAACCTTACCCTGATTCTGACACTATTCATGAGCATATTGCAGGGCCAAGAGCAATGAAGGATTTTGTATTTTCAGTGATGTCACGCTGGTTTCACGCTTTAGACACATCGAATCAACTTAATTGACGGTTTTCAGGCCACGAAGTGCAGAGTGAAGCCAAAGACCATGACCGGAGAAGATTATAAAGTAATGCATTACAGACAACCTCTTTTGAGAAACTGGGCGCAGTTGTAAAACCCACAACTTAATAGGCAGTACTACAAACAAAAAGGCTGGAGTATAATGGTGTAAGCTTATTCAAGAAATGTTAACTTGGTTTCATTGAATTTTGTACATTTGAAATTGTGCTGTTAAATGCTTGAACCAAAATAAAGTTTGTTTTGGGTGTAGGATCTTGTCAAAACGTACAACAACATATATAGTAAAATGACAGACAATGTACTGAGGTGCTTTACGACTTAATTTTATTGTGTTCATGTCGGATGGGAGCATGATAAAACATGTGCCATGTGTTGAACACAACAGAATACCGTCTCCAACAAAGTTATAAACACCTGAAAACCATGTTTCGACCTCCAAGCAGAATATACAAGTTATATAAATTAACCTTTCCATCTGTACAATTGGAGGAGCAAGAGGAGGTATTGGGAGGGTTTGCATTTTGCAAAAATCCAACTTTAAGAGTAAACTTTAAGAACATTTCTCACACAAAAACACAAAAACATTTTGAGTCATTTGAAAATATTCACCAGAAAACAGCAAAAAATGTGTTGTTATTGAACACACGTTTCACAGATCTTACAACCAAGTTAAAAACTACACATTGCATTAAGATTATATTTTTATAACATTTCTCCGTTCATTTCATGTCATATGACGAGAAAGAACATTTTGTTTCACAGACCAGTTATTGGATTTGTAATACCCATCATACCCTTTAGGTATGTGCATGTTGCTAACCCACAGCTACACTTAAAAAGGAGCCTTATTATACCACCAGGTGAGAGTGTGATTAGCCATTACAAGCCGTTTCAAGTTCGGCCATTTCTTGTGCCTTAGTGACATCACAAGTGGGGGTGTCAACCTAGGTGGACACCCCCACTTGTAATGTCACTAAGGCACAGAAAAGGGCAGACTTTCAGCAGCTGGTAATGGCTAATCACAAACACTCAAGGTATAATAGGGTCCCTTTGAAATATTTGTCAGAATATGCGTGTGCTGCATCTGCTCTTAGATAGAGCACTTAGATTAAACAACATATCGGGGAAATGTTGTCTCCAAATATATTCGATTTACTGTTAAATCTTTCTCTACTCCCCAGCTAGATGAGAACCTGCCAAATCCATAACTTACAGCATGATCCCACGACACCTTAGTCACTAGCGCGTTCCTCATTGGCCGTCGTCAGTAAGGTGCTCTGGCCAGTACCGGTCTTGCATGTAGTGGTCAATGGAGACTGGTCCTGGTTGTGGCAACTCCTCGCTCTTACTGGTTTTGCTCCACAGCTCGCTCTCCATCTCATTCTCCACCAGCTTGTAGATGTGCAGAGCTGCCAGGGCATCTTCTACCGAGCAGTGGCCTTTCCTCCCACTCTGGTGAAGCAAAGACACACCATAGCCCTTTAAAGTCAAGCCAAGATCCGGCTGGGAAGTTGTTGCGAGTGAACACAACCTTCCGATAAACAGTGGCCTGAATAAACTGTGGGTCATCATAGCAGAGGCGGCTCTTCCGAGCAGGTCAATAAACCCGGAAACTCGCTTATTCTCTGGGGTCTCATAGGGGCATAACGAAACTGGCCAAAAAAAACATGCCATGAACGCACACGCAAACGGTTCAGGGTGGATGGAAACGAGGTACGGCAGAGGAGGAAAAAAGGAACTTCCCGTGTGGCAGTTTTGAGTCATCACAGCCACACTTTTTCTAAACTGGGATACTCATTAAATACAAAGCGAATCACAATGATGACTCTTAACAAAAAGAGAGGCCGTGCTTGTCTTTGTTTTCCCCTCAGGCTTCACTAACCTAGTGCTGTCCAGTGTCGGAGTCTGATGTTGTTGCTGTTTAGGGCTCAACATGTTTGACCAGTTCGACTAGCATGAGAAATGTGCCCCCAGCAAAGCTGTCACATTTTTCAATGCAGAATCTGTAAAGTTCAGGCACGCCTGTGGAAATCTGCCTTACAGGTTATTTTGTAGTTGTTTTTTATATTTTTATTTTTATTTTTTTGCTTTTAATAAGGGGGGCAGCTTTGCCTAGTGAGACTACCCTGGTTTTATAAAATGGTAACCTTAATACAAAAACTTGACCAAAAATGATGCCCGTAAACCACGTAACGAACCAGACCATGACTTATCTGACACGCCCAGCATCCCACCAAAGTAAGGCCAAAATTCCTTGAGCACATGATTAGTGTTTGTCTGTTAGCCAACTGACCTGGATGCTCCGGTCCAGGAGCTTGTTGGCCAGGATCTTCAGTGAGAGGCAGCGGTTGTGGGGGAAGCCCGCCAGCTTCCTGACGTGGCGACTGCTGCCCACATCACGGACCATGTGACACGGATGGCACATGTCCAAGGCCTTGAAGTCGTTGTAGATGGAGTGTCCCACGATCACCTTGCCCTCCAGCATGCAGAGAATCTAGAGAAAAGAGGCAAACAAAAAATGTATACTTCTGTAAATTCATGTCAGGTTAGCAAATGACTTTAGAGGAAGTGGTAGAAGTAAAAATAACCAAAAAAAAGTACAATATTGTGCATCATTATCTATTAACTTAAGAGCATCAAAAATGCCTGCAGAATACTGCAGTGAATGTGGCAGCCTCTTGCATGAGGCCCAAAGTCAAGATGAAGACCTTTCTTGGACGTATCGGACATAATTATTATAATTTTCAAATATTAAAGATGGCAATCAATGCATGATGGCATAGGAACATCAGAGAGACAGAGGGAGACCCAGACGGAGGCGGTCAGACATACGGCCGCCCTCACCTCTTCCCGGGCCTCGGCAAAGGGTACGGCGTTCAGGAGGTGGTGCCTCTGGATGCCGCTCCAGCGCGTCCGGTAGTCGGTGACGGGCTGACAGGGGCTGATGTATTTGTCGTAGAGCACGCTACCGCTGTAGTCCAGGATGCTGCAGCGGGCCAACTCGCTGCAGCGTCCCCGGGGCCCCGTGCCGACCATCTCGCAGTCCAGGGACACCAGCAGCGCCGGGGACGGGCAGAGCGACGGGGAGCTGCGCCCGCTCACCGGGGGACTGGCCTCGGACGAGAAGCCGCTGTCCGACTCCCAGCGCTCGCCGAGAGCCGGGCCCGCCCCCGGGCGCTGGGCTACTTTGTGGTGAAGGGATGAGGTCGAGGCCTGGGACCCGCGGAACTCCTGCCCGCTCTCGGCCTCGTCAGCCCTTGTAGCGCCCAAGCTGAGGGTGCTCGGGAAACAGGCTGGGCTCTTTTTGACCATGGTGTTAATTTCAAGGCTTTCTGGGTGAAATTCGGTTCTCTTCCTCTTCAAGCTGGCGGATTTACTTTTCCACTGGCGTTTGCGGTTTGGTTTGGCGGTCTCGGCCACTCCAAGCATCATGGTTTTCCTGCATAAATCTCTATAGTTATTGGGAGAAGATGTGTGAAGGGTTCCACTCCGATTTGACGATGCATCCATTGATCAGTCGGTGCAACTGGTAATGGAGTCATATCTGCAGACAATAAGAGACAATTTTATTAAAAAAGGTTCAATGATAAACAAACTTTGCTTTAGTCACAATAACAGTATTCTCTTGCCTTTTTAACCGGTACACAGCAGCTAAAAAATGTTTTATTAAGAGTTGGCACAAAACAAGTTTAGCTTGTACACTTAAGTCTAAAGTGTTAGTTTAACTGTATAAACAGTGAGACTAACAGTTACTAACCATTCACTTCATGCACCTTATTTTACTTAAATGTCTGGGACATGCATGAGCTTTACCTACTCACAGTTGGAGAGCAGCTCTAGTATAGCTACTGTATATGCTCTTGGGTGCATTGAATACATTTACACTTCCAGTCAAAACATTTAAAATGACCTACTTTTAAAAGCATTTCATGGCCCTTATAAGTACTATTGCATTGGCCGAACCTCCCTGTGATAAGGCTACAATAGTATTGCTAAGAAAGGTAGAATATATGATCTAATATTTACCATTGTGAAAAATGTATAACTAAACTTAAATTTCATAATTGGATTTCCATGAAAGATTTCAGGGAAAGCCATGAAGTGCATAATTATGAGGTATGGGATATTGTACGGTCCATTTCAAACGTAATGAAGTATGGAAGTCTTAAATTGATTATAATGTTTGGTAACACAAAATGTATCTCGATCTGAATCAACAGAGAACTGACAACATTGGAGTTGTAACGTACAAACTCAAGTAACGGAGTTCTGTAGCACTGTGACGCTGTTTCTTTACATTACATGTGCATGCACCTAAATTGAGCTACGGCGTGAGGTTTAGTGTAGAGGCCGAAAATAGAGTCAACGCTGACTGTGACAAAGCATGTAACCGTCAGTGACAGCTGAGAGTGGCTGACAGCGAGGTAGAGTCCGGAGTCGGACCCATGGACCCACTAAGCGGGGGGCTTGGGCTGCTCACGAGGCCTTGACGAGCTTCAAGCTAGGAGGCCGAGGAGATAGCGCCCCAAACCTTTACCCGTACTGTTGTTCAACCAGAGAAGTGAAGACACTCTGCTGCCACAGTTTAGACAATGAATGTAAGAAAAATAAGGTTTTGGTATTGTATCCCTGGCGATTGCCCCATGGTATGCTAGCTCTTGACACATCAAACAGAAAAGCTACGGGTACAAAGCTTGTGAAGACGCATACAATAAGGATCATCTAACATATTTGATCATATCTATAAATACAAACGAAACATCGCCTACATGTTTTCTACCAGGTGTAATTTAGACATAAAGGGTCATACCGTTCTCGGAACACGTGTAAACAGCGAAGATCAGGACCGTTCGTGCTCTTTGCTTCGCTTGCTTGAAGTGTGGCATGTGCCATATAGACTGCTTTTGCTGCCACCTTTCGTACCGGAGTAGCATTGCACATATAGATTTAATAAATATAAATCAACCTGAACAAAAAATTCTGCACATTTCGCGAACCAGAACCAATATGACAGCACTAGAGTACAATTGCCGCCATTAACTCTTTAGTTGATATCCATGAACACCAAGGTTACTAAATACATATTTAGTTGTGGAGGAAATTGCCTTCTATTGTGTGGGGAAAAAAGCCATTATGATTAAAGGGAATGATATCAGGGCTTCAACCAATCATTTGGCTTAATTTAGTGTTTGGGAATTTAGACCATTATAATACCAGATAACAAAGAATGTAATAAATCCACCCATGCAGAAATGAATACTGTTCTGAATATATATGACATGAATGAATCTGATTCGATACTTTGCCAAGTATATAGATCCAGATAATCTGAATTTAGCCAAGAAATGTAATGGTACCTAATTTTTATGAACCCCGGCCATCTGAGCCAACCTCAGTTTGCACAAATTCAAATAAAAAGAGCATCCTCTAACTCAATCTCTACAACAGACGTGAGCTAAACATAAATTGTAGAAAACACCACCCGATTCTCGTGTACTCTTTCATTGAGGCATGGTCGAGAATATGCAAGCCTTACATGGTGCAGGGATGGTAAGGCTTCGAGACTGGTTGGAACTTGAAGGGATATCTCTTAAGGTTCCTTAACTGTACAAGATCATGGAGACTAATGTGACCAGCCATAAACTCCACTACAGTAGGTGGTGCTGTATGGACATTTTCAGGTGGTAGCAACTTTCCTTTTGAGTGAAATCCTCTGCATGCACATGCACTCTTAAGAATTGGGTGGGATTGGGCCTTAAAAATAGTCCCTTCAAAATGCGTACAGTAGAAAATGTGTACTCTTTGCCTCACCAACCATACCAAGTTCACATTTATTTCCAATTTACCCATCAAGAAGGTGGTTTTATTTGTATTGTGCCATTGAATCATTATTCACATTTTAGTTGTACCATTAATGTAAAGTATTTCTGCAATATTCTTTAAGCTGCCAAATACCAAAATGTGCTATAAAAATAAAGCCTGTTTAAAGTCAGATTTAACTAATAATCAAAAAAAGAGGATGTAACAAACACCAAATTATTCCAATTAACCCAACATTCTTTCGAGTTTTGTGGGCCTTTTATTTCCATAATCCTTCCAATGTACAAAAACAAAGACTTAGTACAAAATAAACATCAAATCACCATTACCAATACCCCTTGTCAAGAAGATGACAACAAAAAGCTAAAAAGAGATAAATGAGTGGAACGGCGTTTAACCAAAGTGCAGCATTCAGAGGTGTAGTAGACAGACTGGGGGGGGAAACCAAACATAAAATCTCAAATTTGCTGCCAACTGTCCCTGTTTAAAACTAATTTTGTTGTTTGACTTTGGAACAGACAGGCCCGGGCCACACATTCTTCTCAACCTACCACAGTATTTCGAATAGCATCCAAAGACCCCCAAAAAAGGGAAGTTTGGCGAGGCATTCTGACTTGGCTTTTAGAGCATTCTGTAGTTCACTACAAAACTGGAATATAATTAAGTTCTTCCTTAAGGACTTCCTCGGCTCCTCACAACGGACCACGGGGTTCTGGGGGGGGGGGGGGGGGTTGGGGTTCCATTCTGATGGAGGTTTATAGCTCAGTGCTCTTCTTCTTCTTGGGCTCCTCTGCCGTCACTAGGGGATTGGTGGCCTCCTTCTTCAGGTAGGCCAGGAAATCGCTCACCTCTCGTCCTCCCTGGAGCCAGAGCACAGATGGAAACCATCAGTTAAAACAAATGCACACTGACGCATACAGACACAGACACATTACAAAAAAACATTTACAAACCTCATATTTCCTTGGGTTCTGTTTCTCTCCGGCCGGCACAAAGAATAATGTGGGGAATCTGTTGACATGAAAAGGATATAAAAATAATGAGTCCAAGAGGGAGGGAGGAATGATCTAATTAATTAAATATCCATCACTGCACTAAATCCAGGCTGAGGCTGGAGCCACACTCACCCTCTGACGTCATACTGGGAGGGAACGTCATTGGCTGTGGCATCCATCTTGGCGATTACCACATGGGGATCATTGGCCAGCTGTCATTGCGGAAGAGGGAAACCATTGGTCGTTTTTAACACACGCACATTAACAAATATTCTCAAACATGTCAAATCAAAAAAGTGATGTGTTCTTATAACAGCTTGTTGCAAGGGTACATGGATAATATGTTAAAGAGCTCTACCTAGGCCTAACAATAATAACAGGTTGTTAATTAGGCCAGACAGTTTTTTCCTTCACCTTCTCTTGAAAAGTGCTTGTGCTGTGCAGTCATTTCCTTTTCGTTTGCAAGGTATACAAACCATATTTAGTTTAATTCCGATGCGTTCAAAGCCATGGCTCTTAATTGGTACTCCAGTGTTACCAAATGAATACACTGAATATCGCATACTTTCCGAGATTTTTGATTTGATATGCCAATGTCAGCATTGACCCAATACCCGCACGCAACACATGCACGCAATCGCGCCTCACCTTCTCTCCCAGTTCCTTGTACTTGGGCTCCAGGCTCTTGCAGTGGCCGCACCATGGAGCGTAGAACTCAATCAGAACATCCTTGGTCTCGTCATTGACAATGGCGTCGAAGTTCTCGGCAACAAGAACCTAGAGGGCGTCAGGGAAAAGGTGGTCGTGGTCAATGGAGACTGATAGGAAAAAAAATAGAACTGTTAAAGGCCGCCTGAAGTTCTTAGCATGGACTACTATGAAAGTTGATGGCAAGAAGTTTAAAAAGATAACAAATATTCTTGATTTGATAATTCCCTTCACTAAATATAAGAACAGTTTGGAAGCTGCACGAGGGGAAGAAGAGCAATAAAATTGCAGCTCTACAGAATTAGTATTTACATAATAGAAGATGCCAATTCGCTCACCTTCACTGGGCCGTCGTTGTTCTCTGGGATTGGCTCAGACTTGAGGTAGCGCTTGAGATTGCCATCGAAGTAGTCTTGCAGGAAGCGCTCGAGGGCCTTTCCGTCACGTCTAAGAGAAGCAAATGGCATCATTCAAATAATCTGCTCTGGAAATCTGCTTCCTGGAAACACCTTTAAGAACAGGTTGTAACAGAGATCAAAAACACAAGAAGTCTTAAGTGCATCTAAGAAACCATTTCCATATTCTTCAGTTTACATTGTCAATATGAGTAACTTATCTTTTATATTTCTGTGGCATTTATCCAGGAAATTAAACAATGAAATATTGTACAAACATGAGGAAAATTTTGAAAAGTCCCCATTGTGGCTTCACGTTGACAAGTTCAGTACAAGAGGTAATCTATCTGATTCCTCTTCAGACAGCGGGACCTACGTGAACTCCTCGGTCATGACGTATTTGTCTCCCTTGCCGGTGCGTATGCTGACGACGGGCAGCTCCCCGGTGCTGGCGTCCAGACCCATCTCAGCGATGTCCTGGCTGAAGACGTTCTTGCTGGCCACCGCAAAGTTCAGCGACTTTCCCTGATCCAGGAAACTCTTGGCCACCTTCATAACCCTGAAGTACACAAACGGGGGGCCCCCCTGATTAGAATCTTCAGACCCAAACTGGGACCTGGCTCTATGGCGCTTTGTGGTTTCAGGTTGGAGTAAATCTAACAGATTTAAGCTGCCTGTACACACACTATAGTATAGACAATTTGGGTGATTGAAGAAGAAACATCCAGCAAATTAACGGTCATGGATAATAAGAGATGATGGACTTGCTTTACCTGTCGTTTAAAGACTAAAATAGCACATAAAGAATAATATAAGTGTGTAAAAAGCCGACTTTAAGCTAGGCTTGGTACCAACCTGTTCCTCCAGTAGTTGGAGCCCTTGGGGTTCTTTTCATAGTCCACATCGTAGTAGGCCACCAGCAGATCCTTCCCCTTCAGCTGATCTTTGTTGTCTTCGGTCATGTAAGGGCACATTCCAAAGCTGCAGAAGAAGGAAAGCATAACAGCCAGTTGGTTTCACAAAAATCTGTCAGTCAACTTCTACAGGTTTTACATAATGTTCTTTAGAGAGATGGATTTACACACAAAATCAGGGCAATGTTTAACTGAGGCCAACATTGTCATTTGAACATTTCTGCAGACCCTATTCTGGATAAATCTTTCTGCCTGAAAGCCAGGGGGTGATTAGGATTCTAGGAGTCATTTATATTGTTGAGTAGAGCGGGATTCCGTGGATGTAATATAATTAAAACAGGCCAGCTAAGCATTTGGTCAAATAGGATCTGCACACTCACATGTTGTCCTGGATGAACTTCTTGATCTTGCTGCTGGTGAAGGCGTCCTCGTTGTACGCCACGGTGCTCTCCTCAAACTTGTTCTTGAGCACCGTGGGTCTGAAGAGGATCACTCCGCTGTAAAGCACACAGAGACACGGTTCAGATGTCATTCTGCAGTCCTCTGCCAAGCACAGAGGGCTCCCCTCCAACAGGCCAAAGTCATGGAATGATCTCTGAACTTCTCTTACTTGGGTTTTAAAACTCTAACAAGAGAACACTAAATCAAGAATGAACTGCCAGAGAAGTACAACATACTCTGCCTCGACACCCTGTTGCTGCAGGAGTTCCTCAGAGTTGGTGTGGGCGAAGCGGTACGACTCCCTCAGTGCACTGGCTGCCTTGAGGAACTCTGCCTGGGCTGCACTTCCACCATCAGCGAAGAACCCTGTAAAGAAAAGAGGATATTCAAGAAGGGGTGCCAATCATCTCTACCTGTCTACCTCCTCAGCTCTTGAGTATAGCAGTATCCATGTTTGGTGAAGTAGTTGATTATGCATTTTTGCACACATTGATGCACTAATGGATTGTGAATAGTGCCTCGGAAGTGCTCACCAATTTTAAAAACTAGCAAAAGTTCATTCCAGATAAATACAACTTTTAGTTCCTTAGAATAAAAGGGCAGAAATGTGTCAAAGTCTGGCTGAACTTCTACAGTTACTGTTGAGCCACACCCTTACCAATACCATTTAGGAATTGCAACGGTGGTGCATAAAAAGGAAAACAAGACATTTCAAATCTTTACCAATGTACACAAATGAATGGATTGTTGCAGTAGAATGTGGGGGGAAAAAGACCCCTCCAGCTACTCACCTACAACACATGCGTCTTTGCCTGACAGCAGCTTGTCAAACTCGGCCTGAGTCTGGAGCGCCACAGAGGCCGGACCCGCCTGTTTCTTCAGGTGGCTAACGATGCCGTCTGGAAGGAGCCAATCAGAGGGAGAAGAACATGAATTGGTGTGGCCCCTGGATAACAACCCACAACATGGGTTTGAACAACAAGTTAATGGTACACAGCAGGGCTCTCAGCTAAAGCGTGAAGTTAAATAGGGTTACATTAAGCATTATTATTCTGATAAGGTAACCAACCGACAGTCGGCAGCAGGGGGCGGCCCCTAGATTAGAAGGCAAACGCTCAAACCACCAAGGAAAATGGTCGGCAAATTAAATTACTCTCAAGGATACTGAATGAGAGGTTTACCATAGGGGACTTGTCAACTGTTTTGAGAGACATCAGACAGATAGTCACCTGCGGTTCTGGGACCATCATAGCCACCAGCGTCCTCCCCATCCCTGAAGATCTTGAGAGTCGGGTACCCACTGACTCCATACTTGCTACAGACAGTGTTGCTTGATGTGCAGTCAACCTTGAATGTAATTAAAAATAATGAAAATCACATGATAACATTGGCACAGTTTGGCCATCAATGCAATACAGAGTGAGTTTCAAAGTCCATTAGGTGATGCAATACCTTGGCCAATGCGACAATGCCCTTAAGGCGAGTGGCTGCTACTTCAAACTCAGGTGCAAGTCGTTTACAATGGCCACACCTAAGTGAAAGAAAGGATAGGATTATTTGTTGTACACGATTAATGCCTCAGAGGAAATCTTTACCATGCGTTAAATACGATACCAAGATAATTGATTTAGGTGCAAGTAATCATGTTAGTTGTCATCGATCAGGAAAGCAAGCCCCAATCTGACAAAATCAAGTTATTGAGCCTAAACTTGAATGACAATATTAAGGTTGAACGGTAAGAATATTACGTTAGTTAATAAAATTTGTTACTGTGATAAAATACCAAGGCGTTCAAGCGTGTTCATGTTTTCCATCGAGAACTACAGAACAGTATAGCAGGGGCCAATCAGAGGTGTCCACCAAAACTTCCCAGGCCAATCAGAACGTTACAACAGTGTAGGGCCGAACCACACACTAACTTCCTTAGCATTGTCACGTCGTGGTCATTTCGAAAGGAACATTTTACAGCTGACCTGGTGGATTAAAAAGGGTCTCGCAAAATATTTAAGCTACGTGCAATTGGGCTGGATGATTATGGCATTTCTTTGCCGTTCATGCATAATGTAGTAGCAAATCGAGTAGCTGGTTTTGCCATGGCATTAGCCGCTAACCGGCTAAGATAGTGGTAAGAGTGTCAGTTCAAATGCAAGAAAGACCTCCCAAAAAGAAAATGATTCGTTTCTGCAAAATCGAATCGACAACGAAACCTTATTGCAACGGTGGCATTGATTAAGCCATTTCCGACATTTCAATTAAAGAATGATAAGCAACGTAAGAGCCTGTTTGAAGCACCCAGCAGTTTACAGCCCATTTTACATTAATTGCACGAAATCCTTTTTGCATAGTAGTCTACAATTTCAAAGCACTAGATACACATGACTTACCAAGGGGCGAAAAACTCTACAAGAATCATATCATGGTTTCCGATCCTGCTTTCGAAATCGTCATCCGTGAATTCTAGGACGTCGCTGGCCTGGGTACACCCGGCGAAAAAAGCTAAAACCAATAATCTCAACATTTCAGTGATGGAGAACGACTTTACGGTAGAAAACGCCGTGCAAATGAGATACAGGTCGCCTCTATCGATGAGATATAGGCAGAAGGGGGATTCCGTAAGACCAAATGTAGGCTTCGATTTGAAAGAGAAAGCGCTGGTGAGGCTACGATAAGCGGGCCCTCTAAACTAACCAGAGTGTGGCATCCTACCATTGGGTTTTGAACCTCGTCATTCTATCTCCGTCAGCCAATAAGAAGAAGGCACACATTATAGCCTTGTTTCAGTACCAATCCGAGTTCTTCAAAGTAAACATTTCTTGTGACGAATTGGTAGTAATGCCGAGAGAGATTTATATTAATCTTAATCAATACTATGTCTACTATAATTTGTCATCAGCTTCGAAATTACCTCATTAACTTGGTATGTTGTAGAAGTTGGTTTGAGTAACACCTAGATCTTTATTATTTGTATCGGTTTCGTTAGGTTCAGAGTTCAAACATGACCCAGCCGGATGTATATTTATTCAGGAAGACAATTAAAGAAACGTTGCATATATTCCTGTGATAATACAAATGTAAATATGCAGACCTATGAAATGAGATGGGGATTAAAACACCAGTAGTGGACAACATGTATTAAAATATATTTTATTATTATTGTGATGTTAATAATGATATCCATTCATTCATCCAAGATCAATGGCTTCTAATTTGGTGATTCTATTCAGATTAGTTCATTGTTTTTGTAAAGTTTTATTTCATGATGTAGGCCCTATTATTAAACAAAAGTGAGGACATAGCACAGACAATGCTTTCAGGTCCTCATCGGTCACGCTAACTTTCGTGTTCTGAGTGTCCTTGGTTGCTATCTGTGCAGGAACATGTAATTCAGTCGCCCATGGTAACAGTTAATCTATGCCCCATTATGTACGCATAATTCTAACTAAACACAGATCTCAGGTTACTTCGAATGGAATGGAAAATTACACGTCATCCGAAATTAATGTAACATATTGGAATATATTTATTAGGAAGGAGGATTGAGTGACTCAATGAATGTGTGACGAAGCTCTCACCTAATTGTGGGTATAAGCCTACTTATTAATTAACTATGTACTAACTATGTTTTTCACACGGTAAAGAGGTAGACCTTCAACACATGGCTTGGCGGCTCCAAGTGACACAGTTCTAACGCTGCTGAAAAAATGAAGGAACAAGTAATCCTGGTTTTACGCTAGTGGGTGTAACCTAATTAACTGGTGTCCGGTTGTGTGTCGTTTACAAAGTAGGAGGGTTCTTATTTGCTGACCTGATAATACCTAAAAGTGAGATGTCATATGATACTCTAAAAGATAACAATCGTTTTGTTAAGGAGGCCTACAGCTACATGACCACCCTATGCATTATATGATGTAGGCCTGTAGGTTATTCATGGAAAATGTTCACATGTTATATACATTATTGAAAGAATGGTGTAGCCTACATTGTACTTATAACGTCAAAGATATGGCTGCTTAACATTTATTTGTATTTATTTATAAATTATTTGTCAGGGACAGTACTTTAATCGACATTTTAGTTTACATTTAAACGTAGAGTTAGCAACAATTTACAAAAAAACATATACCATAAATTAACTTTGGACCTAGGGTTTGGCCCCGGCATAGGCCAAAACAACCAATAGAAAATCGACTACACTGGCTAATAAGCAAACAGCGGCTACACATAGGTTGAAATCTTGTTCCTCTGTTTGATCTGTTCTTTAAAACGAAATTCACGTTTAATTATTTATCCAGAATTCAAAGTAAATGTACCACTTTATTAGAATGTCCTTCCTGCCCTCTATTATGTGTGATATTAGGTTACCTAAACTCTAGGCCTATTTTAGTGCATTGGATTTTTAGCGTAAAAAATACAGAATCAGTATTCAACGAATTAGTGAAATATATGAATGAATTAATCATTGTTGCAGTAAGATGGGTCAACCACTAGAGGGCGCGCTCTCTCGATGATACATGCACCAGTTGTCATTGAAAATACGCTGTCAAACAGCTGTCGTCAGTGATCGAAATTGTAGTCAGGAGCAGGAATACAACAGTGAAGGTTGCAAATATTGCCTATATTGTATATCTTAGTTGTGATGAATCTGCAATTTGTTTCCTTAAATGCAAAATAATAAATTTAAACGAATGCAGTGCATGCCACCGCTGCCACCCCCCCACCTCCCTCATAACGTGCCTGGAAGAGATCCGGAGCTGGTTGAGCAGGAACTTCCTGAAACTCAATGGAAACAAGACCGAGGCCCTGCTCATCGGATCCAAATCCACCCTCACTAAATCACAACACACCCCAGCTCCACTCATAATCATCGATGGATTCCCAGTAGGCCTACCCTTCTCCTCCAAAGTCAAGAGCCTCGGCGTCATCCTGGACAACACCCTCTCATTCGCACACCATATTCACAACATCACCCGGACTGCATTCTTCCACCTCCGCAACATCGCCAGACTCCGCCCATCACTGACCCAATCCAGCACTGAAATCCTAGTTCACTAATTTGTCACATCACGCATAGACTACTGCAACGCCCTCCTCACCGGACTCCCCACCAAACTCATCAACAGACTGCAGATCATTCAGAACTCAGCCGCCCGGATCATCACCCGCACCAAATCATCTGACCACATCACCCCTGTCCTCATCCAACTTCACTGGCTCCCAGTACACTACCGTATCCAATACAAAACCCTACTCCTCACCTACAAAGCTCTCCACAACCTAGCCCCCAGTTACCTCTGCGACCTCCTCCAAGAATACACTCCCTCCCGCTCCCTCCGCTCAACCTCTGCTGGACTACTATGTATCCCCACATCACGACTCACTACAATGGGTGCCCGGTCATTCAGCTGTTCAGCACCCAGGCTCTGGAACTCCCTCCCCCCACACATAAAACAGTCAGACACCATTACAACCTTCAAGTCACAACTCAAAACTCACCTGTTCAAACTCGCACACAACGTCTAACTGATCACTGTTTTGATTGTTTGTTTGTTTTGTTTTGTCTTGTTTTTGTTTTATTTATTTTTTATTTATTATGTTTATTTATTTATTTATTCTTTCCACAATGTCTTGTTTTTTTTAAACGATTTATGATGACTATGCTCTGTAAGGTGACCTTGGGTGTCTTGAAAGGCGCCTCTAAATTAAATGTATTATTATTATTATTCACTGTAAAAGCGTCTTTGGGTGTCTAGAAAAGCGCTACATAAATTAAATCCATTATTATTATTATTATTATGCCACTGCGAAAAGATATGGTCATTAACAGCAGCACAAATTATTTGGAGAAAAGCCCTTCATGTTTGTTTCCTAAATTGAAGCACACGACTGTAATTTTGAATGGTCAACTGTATGAATGGTCAACTTTGAATGTTACCCTTGGCCAAGACCTTGGGTTGGCAGCTGATCCTTTTAATCTCATAAGAGCTGCCCTCCAGACTGGCTCCTGCTTACAGTAAAGCTAAAGAGGAAGTCCAAAACATACTGAAATGATTAAGAGCCAGATTCAATGTAGCCTGGAAAACTATGACTAGGGTGTGACTGTTTCTTAGTGTTCCATAACAATGCTGTTATGGCTTTTTTAGTGTTTTAACTGATCCCATTTGTTTTGTGACATATATATGTCAGGCAAAACCTTTGTTTATTAGCCTGTGCATGTTTGAGATGGGGGGTCTTTCCTTTGTGTGTGTGTGTGTGTGTGTGTGTGTGTGTGTGTGTGTGTGTGTGTGTGTGTGTGTATGTGTGTGTGTGTGTGTGCGTGTTTGTTTGTGCGTATGTGTGCCCCAGATTTGAGCGTTATTCTCGGAGCCCCTTCAGTCTTGAGTTGGAGTCCCTGTTTCCTCGGTGAGATGGTTGTCATGGTAACCCAGTCTTCCACTTTCCGTGCCAGAGAACTGAGGTTCACATTATTAGATGCATCGGACGCACTTTTGGAATCTGACAAAAATTCACTGTGCATTCATCTGGGAAAGAAAAATATAATATAATATAATAATAATATGATAATGATAATGATAATATAATAATAATAATATAACATTATATATATAATAATATAATATATATAATATATATAATATGGAGAGATTTGAAAGAGAACAAGGGAGATAAACAGATGGAACAAGATGTGATTTAGAGGAAGAGAGAAGGGCGGTGGTGATGGTGGTGGAGGTCCCCTTCACATCTCAGCTGTGTGTTTCATCTCAACACTGAAGGCCCTGTTGTGAATGTACTACAGTATAGACAACAACACAGTCATTGTGACGGGAGACATGCTGTCTCAGAGCATGCACGTGTCACCAGATTGGGTTTCATTTAAAGCAAACTGCTGGTTTCTTTGTACAGCAATACAGTTACACATGTCCGTATTTTTTCAAATGCATACATATTCACCAGAACAGTGAATTGGGTTTTGGTCAAACATTTTATAATGATCCTGCTACAATAGGACCTTTTTGGGAAATGTCATTATAGTAGAGTCTTGCTATAGTTCTTGTTTAATATTGTCACAATACATCGCCTATGCTTACTTATCACAAACAGGCTGCCGGGCCTTAATATCCATGGTTACAGCAGTCCACTCTGACTTTCAAGTTTGGCCTTAGTAAATCCGGGCAAAGTCCACTCAGAAACAAATAGCGGTAACAAGTTAAGGAATCATTTAAGGAAACATTGCGACAAAAGGAAAGCTAGGACAACTGTACTGCTAAATAGATGGTTTCTTTAATAAAACAGGCTACATTAAGACATTCAATGGTTGAGGTGAAATGATATTGCTTCCTTAGCATATAGTGAGTCCAACCCAGTAAGCTTGACTTCATTTGTTTTAAAATGACTACTTTTTAAGACCCAGTTGTTGTTGTTGTTGTTGTTGTCAATGTTAATGTTGTTATTGTTGTTGTTAGAGCATTGCTAAACCTCCCGGTTGACCCTGAGTCTTAGTGGTCGCTCAGTCCAGATCGACCTAGGATGGTAACAAAAAACACACACACACACACTCCACACAATGGAGATCAGCGAACAAATGGTTTAAAGGTGCTATAGGTAAGATTCAAGAGCTCTAATTTGAGTGTAATTTGTAAGAAATGCCATCGCCATCTGTCAGCTGTCACTGAGTTAAGTGCATTGTGAGAATATCTGTTCTGGTTGGCTCCATGCCTGCCTCTCTTCCCTGCGAGATGGAATCCATCTTGCCAGTGAACTGCAAGCATGTCTGCAACACAACACATTCCTGACGAGCTGGCTGTCGCCTTGCATGGTTGACTCTGCCGTCGGTGTGTCAATGTGTGTATTAACCGATGTAAGTCGCTTTGGATAAAAGCGTCTGCTAAATGCCCTAATTGTCATTGTACCCTGCCCTCTCTCTTTAAAGAACGGTCAAATCGTACCTACAGCAGCTTTAACTATACAATCACAATGTTATAGATGTCTTCAGATTTAAGTTAAGAATGTCCAGTTAATACCGGGCATTGAATAACACACAAAGTATAGATCATGCTTGAGGAGAGATTATAGGCAACTGGGGGGGGCACACAAAGCTGATTCTGAATGTATGAATGGTTGCCAAGACAAAAGTAGTCTGGTGCGCTCCGTTGGAAGCATGGCTGTATATTAATAATACACTATATATATAATGATAGACTGTATATATATTTAGATATAACATAATCTAGATTATATTACAGAGGGGTGTACAATGCAGATATCAGCCAGGAATATAGGTAGACACCATGACTGCTGCAGGCATGGTGGAATATCTATGGGCGCAAACCGGGAGCATCTGTGCATGTATGTGTCCGGCCCAGGGGGGTTATGGGGAGGGGTTGTTTGGGGAAGGGGGGGGGGGTTATGGGGAGGGGTTGTTTGGGGAAGGGGGGGGGGGTTATGGGGAGGGGTTGTTTGGGGAAGGGGAGAAGGAGGGGGGGGGGGTCTAGTTCCCTTTGGGTGGTGCAGGCACTTTGATATCTTGGCCCTTCTCCAGTTTCTTCTCACACTCGATTAAGTAGTTGACCCCATCAACTACTGTCTGCACCAGCTGGACCTGAGGGGCACACAGTAACACAACGTGAGGTTTGATGAGGCTTCGCCATGTCTAAGGGTTCATGGTCTCTGACCAATAGTGTGAGCGGCAGAAAGGGGACAACCTTGCCCTGTCCCTCATGGCATGCTCAATAAGAATGGAAAACAACTCGAGGCTTGATTCACAGCGTCAGTAATCAATTTGATTTCATTTGGCCAAACGGTCTCTTATCCCTCTATTGTGGAACTCTTCAGCGCTCTCTTCCCGTCTCTGACTGAGAGAGGGCAGAGCAGAGGACTACTGGGATGTCTGTAGGTATTTTAAACTGTGAACCTAAAGTGATGATGTTCAAGAGAGGGGTCGGCCGGCCAGCATTATTATATGGCCCCAGTGTTGCCAAATTGGGCCAGATTTCCAACCAAATCTGGCAACCCTGGCTGCAGTGGCATCCAGGGTTGCCAGATTCGGTTGGAAATCTGGCCCAATCTGGCAACACTATTTGGCCCCAGATCATTTGAAAATGTTTTGCCACATCTTTAGGGTCTGGGCTTTGGCGGCTGGTTCTTAATAAGTGACTGTTGTTCCCCGGGGCCGGTAGGGAGGGCCATGATAAGCCGCAAAGAACTTGCAATGTAGATATTTTTTTGGTTCTGCAAGTAAATGCTAGCAACCGTGTGATAATACGGTAACCTCGTGTGATCGTCTTATATTTGTTATTTAATGTTGCTGGAGGAGTGGATCTGTAACCGATGATTACAACACAATTATTTTGTACTGTTGTTTTTCAGCCTGCGTGTGTGTGTGTCTGTGTGTGTGTGCATGCATGCACATGCTAACACACACGCCTGATGTGTGTGCGTGCGTGCGTGTGTGTGTGTGCGTGTGTGTGTGTGTGTGTGTGTGTGTACCTCAGACTGTCCCAGTCTGTCCAGGTTGGAGATGTCGAAGGTGCTCCCCACTGCAGCGGTGTCCACTCCTCCTGTCCCACGCTTCTGCAGACGCAGGTTGTCCAGGATTTTGCTAAAGCGAGGATCCTGGGACAAATAAAAACAGGCAGTTTGAAATCCACTGTAACACTCAAACAAATACCCTTTAAAACCAATTATCGAAAATCCTTGATAATAATTAGAGATAGTAAAATCGCTGCCCCAAAAAATTTCATACGCTAACTTTTAGTCATTTTGTACTTTTTTTCAGATTCTGGCCAAATGCTTGAAGTTGATGAAGATCTTGCCCCATCTACATAAAAAAAGGCTGTTCTGGCACAGAGAAAGAACTTGAAAGAGAAGGTAGGTGACTGTGTCATTTAAGAAGGACAATCTGCTTTCTCCATCAATGCAATAACCTAGAACTCAATCCCTACAGAATTCCGAGACTCCACCTCTCTTAGCAGTTTTATAGAACCATTAACGTCTGGCTCCAGAAAGCCTCTAGTCAAAAATAAAGTAGAAAATACTACTTTTACTATATTACCTTTTCAATTTCCTTTAAAAGCATTTTATCATATTGTATTGCATATTCATCTTATATGATTGCATCCCTGCCAAATGACCACAGATGTTAACAAGTGTGAAGCAAATTTTGGTGCCATGTGTATTGTTCAAGGACCCTGACAAATACACAATAAGTTAACGATGCAAATTTAGTGCATCGTCGGCGTTGTGCACGTCCCTGCATGTTTGTGTGTGTGTGTGTGCGTGTCCCTGCATGTTTGTGTGTGTGTGTGTGCGTGTCCCTGCATGTTTGTGTGTGTGTGTGTGTGCGTGTCCCTGCATGTTTGTGTGTGCGTGTGTGTGTGTGTGTGTGTGTGTGTGTGTGTGTGTGTGTGCGCATGTCCCTGCATGTTTGTGTGTGTGTGTGTGGGTGTGTGTGTGTGTGTGTGTGTGTGTGTGTGTGTGTGTGTGTGTGTGTGTGTGTGTGTGTGTGTGTGTGTGTGTGTGTGTGTGTGTGTGTGTGTGTGTGTGTGTGGGGGGGGGGGACCTTGCTGAGCCGTGGTAGGTTGACGTGGACCCCAGCGCGGAGCCCGGTGCCCAGGTTGGAGGGGCAGGTGAGGATGTAGCCCAGCTTCTCGTTCCACATGAACTCCCAGCCCTTCTCCTGGATCATCCTCTCCACCTGGCAGGAAAGCACACAGGAACCACAGAGAAAGGAAGAAGAAGTTGATGTTAATATAAATGGCCCTGTGCGTCTGTGAATCATTTATTCATTTGATTTTGCAAACCATATACCTGTAGTCTGTGTAGAATAGAGGTATGTTTAGTGATTTATTGCGAGTCAAAGTTGAATGAAATAACGTTTAAAAGAAATACATTGTGCTCAAACACACTAAACTTTCCTTGGAACACACATACATTATCTCAAACTCTGTGTGTGTGTGTGTGTGTGTGTGTGTGTGTGTGTGTGTGTGTGTGTGTGTGTGTGTGTGTGTGTGTGTGTGTGTGTGTGTGTGTGTGTGTGTGTGTGTGTGTGTGTGTGTGTGTGTGTGTGTGTGTGGGTGTAGGCTTGGGTTTGGGTGTGTGTGTGCACTTGCGTATGTTTATGTGCGTTTTTGTCTGGCATTATAGCATGTGTCCCTTTGATGCAGATACCTGGAGGACAAACGCACACACACACACACCCACACACACACACACACAAACTTGCACACAGACTCACCTCTTTGAGGCCCCTGCAGAATCTATCAAACACCCTCTTCATGTTCCCTCCCTTCTCCATGGAGATGACCCTAGTGTGATCCTCCTCATTGATCCACACCAGGAACGTCTTCTCGTTGTTGTGCCTGCAGAAGAGCACCGCATGAAACTGGCTCAGCACTCGGTTTTATTCCATTGCAAAGAGAGTCCAAATTATAATATATATGTGCTGTAAGTAATCAAATACTACAATCGAGACAATTATACAGTCACATTCAGCCGAAACGGACACGAAATTTGACATTTTGAAGCACCAAAGAAATGTCAAATTGCCCTTGCTGTGTGCCCAGTATTATTGAGGAAGGAGATTATTGATGAAGGATTTGTTATTCAAAGGATTTTGTTTACTCTTCGCTGATGGAATTCTTCAGATCAATATCTGGTCAGAAAATACTATCCAGCTACACTTACATTATATATTACGTTCGAGAATATCAGCTTAACTGTTCTTGACACCAAGAGCCTCAGACTGATAGTCAATAGGTCAACATGACAGATCAAATGGACCTTGTTGGTTCCTACAACAACTGATTGATTAAGATTATGTCTGCAAAGTTTATCTTTAAAAGCAGACATGTTTCGAGGTGTACACTAACTATGGTTTAGTGCAGCTTCTCCAACATGCTTAGCACTCCAGGGGATTTGCTTTCTCCATTCAGTAAGTGTGAGATAAGTATGCAAAAGCAGGGCGGGGGAAACCTTTAGTCAATTAACTGGTTTGTCAGTGATTCAATCGCTTATTTTTCTGTTTCTCTTCAGGGTAAGAAAGGAGTGACAAAGGAAACGGGTTTGTGTGCAAAGGAAGAAAGCAACTACTTGATATTTGAAAGTTAAAAACAAAACTGGGCGGCTGGATTAGAACGGCCTGAAAAAATAGACGGGCACCGAGGGGAGGGAGAGAGACAGAGACCGGGAGAAACAGAGTTCCAGAGGGCGAGATATGGATGAAAGACGATTCAATGTACCTGTAAGGCGATATGAACAAAGTGAGAGAGAGACAGAGAAGGGGAAACAGAGAGAGGGAGCGAGAGACAAAAGGAGAGAGAGAGAGAGAGAGAGAGAGAGAGAGAGAGAGAGAGAGAGAGAGAGAGAGAGAGAGAGAAAATAAAAGAGAGAGAGAGAGAAGTTGAATTATTCAAAAGGAGAGTCTGACATTGCCTAAGTGAAGGAAGGAAGTCTGGTGGTGATTGATCCGGGCCCCGAGGTACCGTTGGGGTATATGTGTCTGGGAGCCCAACGCTGACAAGGCAGCCTCTGTCTCCTGCCAGCCGCCCTCTCTTTCTATCCATCTATCGTTTCGATCGCTTGCGACTATTCTGAAAGTTGAAAGTGCTCTTACCAGATCCCACGGGCATCTGGCCAATCGCGCGCCATTCCCGCGCAGGTCAGCAGGGGGGACACGGGCTTGTCAAACAGGAAGTGATCCTGGGACACACACGGACACACACAGGAATTAAAAACAAATAGGTCCACCTGAACTGGCCTTGCGTCTTCGTTGCGCCCATGTATTATTACATGTTGATGGCCATATGGTTCAGTAAGTCCAGCGTAATAAGTCTCCTATATATATATTTATATTATACATGAGGAGGTGAGCGAGCGGCTCGGCTGAACTCACGTCGATGAGCTGCTGCTGCTCCGCGTCCGTCATCTGGGTGAGGCTGTAGTACTTCCCGGCCAGGTCCCCGCTGAGGCCGGCCAGGGCGTCTACCGTCACCCGCTCCACCTCCCGCCGCTCGGCCCGGGTGCAGGCGGGGGGCAGGCTCAGCCCCCGGATGCTGCGGCCCGTCCGCACGCGGGACGACAGCACGTAGCGCTCGTCAAACCGGCCCGAATGGAGCTGTTGGGGGGGAAAGGGGTTTTCTTCCTTGTTTGTTTTTTGATAATAATGGGGAGGTTTGTGTCAGGATCTCTGGTTCCGTTACTTCATTTGGTGCACATGTTGCGTTAACCTAGGGCTGTGCATTTAATTGAATTTTGATCTCGATTTCGATTCTGTGGTCAAACGATCTCCAAAATAATAGAATCAAGTTGAAACTATTGGTTATATTCATTAAATGTTTTATAGAAATTGCAAAAATGAACAGCTGGATACATTTTTGTACATTATCTTTGTGTATTCTTTTAAGGGGGAATTTGAAAGTACTCAGTTACAAAGTCTTTTTTTGGAAAGAAATGCTGAATAAATGCATCATCAAACTCAAAAAGAATCGTTTGAATATTCGTCATTTCAATATTGACCAAAAATTATCGTTTTCCATAATCGAGCAGCCTCCACAAAAATATGAAAGATTGTTTATCCCCATTGCAAAGTAGGAGTTGTGGTATTGTCGGGAGTGGCCATGTGAGCGATGGTGTGAGTTCCAGCTCCAAGGTACCTTGCTTGAGTCCAGGTCGGTCGGGTGGGTCATTGTACGACAGTCGTAGCCATTGTGCCTCTCTCTGATGATGGGATCCAACAGGTCAGCAAATACCTGAAACCACAATTTTGTTTTTATTTTTTGACATTGCTTTCGTATGACATATGACTTATTAGAAAGTGTTAACAGTCTTACAATATATAATATTCCTTCAATAATGCTGAAATAGTGTAATTGTGTGAACCTTATGAAACATACTTAGAAAGACCCTCGTAAAAAAATTAACAATGGTACGCCCTCCCGCCTATGAATAACTGCAGTGCTCATTAAATCCCCATACATCTGAAGCCTTAAGAATTAAGGAAATGAGGTTCCAGGCTATGAGCGGCTCTAATGGGTCTAAAAACAGCCCTCTCTCTGGCGTACATGTCCTGGATCTAAAACTCGACAGGGAGTCCGAAATGAGACGAATCGGAGAGGGAATCTTTTCTTTTAACAATGAGGCAGCAAGATCAAGTTAACGACCAACTATCAGAATACATGTGCTCACTCAAGCCCAGCTCTGGTGAAACACTGGCTTGCTGAACTTGGCCGAAATTATGCAACTGCCAATCAATGACCACGACGAAGTGGCCAGATGACTTGGTCAATAATAGAGCTCTGACCTCATAGGTCTCCTCGTCTCCGGCCACCATGCCCACGGTCTTGATGAAGGGGTGGCCTGGGTTGTCCACCCCGGTCTGGATGGCCTGGTCCAGGGTGTAGCCGTTGGGAGTGGACTTATCACACAGCTTGGCGTAGATGGCCGGCGTCAGGTGACTGGCCATGCAATTGTTGTGCTGGCGGAGGTCCGGGTACTCGGCACTAGATTAGACACGCCGAGCCAGATAACAGGGTTACTTAGGTGATGCTGCTGACGGCCGTGGTGTGGGGTAAGAACCAGTATGTGGTTTACCAGCACGTACCGGCGGTGGCAAGCAGCAGGAGAGGTAAACATCATCTGCAAATACAATGGCCTGAGCTTTTTGTCCCTATGTTGTTACATATGGACATCTGTTTTGTTGTTGGTTTTTTCACATTTTGAATAGTTTACTATTCAAGGTGGGTGAGGAAGGGGGGGGGGGGGGGAGGGAAAAACACACTGCACAGTGCGCACTTTGAGGACAATTGCACACACTATATAAAGTATGACTCATAGCTGTCAGATCATCAGTAAGACAGCCCCCATTCATCCACAATGCTGCCATGAAAGGTTGTATTTAGAGATAGCAGACCATGTCGCACCAGTGCTGCTCTGGCTTTGTTTGCAGAAAGTTAAAAAAAATGTAAATCAAAATTTAAAAAATGGTTTGTGAGGTGCTAAATTTGTTAAGGTGGTGGAGGATGTAGTCCAATAGATCATTCTCCCCTGCACTGATCATTATTCCATAGGCCTTCTACTATAACCTTTGTCGGTCAACCCTAATCTAGCTAAATGTAGCAGCAGGTGAGTTCAAAAATTTGTTTATTTTGTAAAACAAGGGAAATTACTAATTTTCAAATACTATGGATGCAGGTAGCTGATGCTCTATAAATCCCCCGGACTGTTCACTGTGTCTGTAGCTTAGCTTGTGCTGTTAGCTATAGAGTTCAATGTCATCGAAATGTCGTCTAGGAGGATGAACACTAGTGCAATATAATTGATGTAATATAGGCCTACTGCTCCTACAGAAATATTAAAAAGTGCTGTTCCCTGGCAGGCTATCGATGTTTGGGTTATTTATAATGCAACGTGATTAACCTGTTGGGTGTGTTTTATTGAACATGACCCATCCTCCAGTTATCTCTATCATTAAACAACTATCGGATATCGCCTTGCCGTGACCAACGGCACGTAGGCATGCACCTCCATTGGCCAACAAAGAGAAGATCGTAGTAAAAACATGATCTTCCTGAGTGCATTGATTGCTGCGGATCTGCGGATAATCTACCATGTAGGAATAAATAATTCTCACATGACTGACATAGGTTATCCCATATCTGCACCTCCATCATTTACAAGAATTAGCACAACCATAATGATTTCCATGACTGGTGGGGGCAAGTGCATAGATTTGCTTCATGCAGTCTATGACAAAGGTGAGGCTGTCAAATGAAGGACAATGCGTGATTCCATTTTTTGTGGATTATAATTATGTTGTTAATACCAATGGTCTACGTTAGCCTATAAGAACCGTTTTGAAGACGGGCTATCAATGACCTGCCAACAAATAAAAACAGGAGAGTCAGGTGATGGTGAACGGCGGGGTACCTGGCTGGGTACGTTCTTCGTACGTGCGCACTGGCGGTGACATGTTCCCGGCGGAGCAAAACGGCCCCGGTTATAGATCCAGCACCGACCAAGGACAGGATGCCAACATTGCGTTTGGACGACAGGATTCGGTAGAAGTTGCTTGCCATCTTGCCCTCCGTTTGCAAAGCCCAAGAATGAGAAAGCCTACAGGTCAATGCTAGCCTCTTTGGTGTCTCTGTGTGTGTATATTGCTCTATGGTGTGTGTGATGCTCTATGGTGTGTGACTCTTCTTATGGAATGAATCTGAGAAAGGCTGGAGGAGGCGCGCGTGATGTGAATGCCGAAGGACGCTCGCAACACACACACACACACACACACACACACACACACACACACACACACACACACACACACACACACACACACACACACACACACACACACACACACACACACACACACACTTAATAATGCGATACGCCTACAAGACATGGGTTGGTCCGCATAGTTTTTTATAACCTTAAAAGGGACAGGCCCTACGTTTTATTTTTAATGAAAATACCAATATGACGTTGATTTGATATATCGGTTAATATCAAACGCAATATTCGTTTTGATTTGGCGCTCTAGATTGTTCACGATGGAATTAGAATAAATTTTGTTACGTCGATATTTTTTGCGTCAAATACCAAGCAAATATCAAATTGACGCATCGCTGCGCACCATAACCTTGTGGCGGGATTCATTCTACAAGGCGCCAATGAACCAAATTGTTAACGTCTATATGCTATCTTTCTAAAATATTATCAATTATCGTAGCCATGATGAGTGATGAATAATAACGGTGATTAATTATCTAATTTATTATATAGCAACCAATTCTAACATGTCCAGAACAGTACAAATATAACAAACGCAATCTATCGCTGTCATTTCAAGACAGTAGGCTACAAGACCGAGGCTTTTGTTTGCAATAGGCCTACAAATAGTCCATCAAAAAGGGGCAGGTTCGAAACTAATTGCTTAAAATAACACTTGTTGCAGATGAGGCTGAGAATCTTGAGTGATGGGTTAACTTTTAATGGAATTAGACGTGTTATTTAACCTTCTATTGTTTTGTTATTTATCTGAACACTATGTTGATTGATTATTTGCAGTGAAGCCTACAACCATTGTACAATTTGCCTATTTACATTTACCGGAGAGAAATTTGCAAATAGGGGCAGACTTAGGCGGTCAAATTAAGGATTATCCTCTGGTTGGCCTAAATTAGTGTTCTATCCCTCAAATATGCAAAGCGGCATTGAAGCTGTTCTGCCCGACAGTTTACCAAGTCAAGGGACAAGCCTTCTCAAACAAGGTAGGCCTACGTCATTGAACTTTTCCGTTTGATCAAGCAGTGAGATACCATTGATAATGCGGACGTGTAGACTCGTAGAGGGCACTTTGCCAGCCTTGCCTTTATCAGGATGGTATCGGGTCACGCCTAACGGGCTTATCTGACAGCACATGCCAAATAAATATAAAGAAGTTCATGTCCAAATAGTTGCTGCACTGCTTTTATATAAGACACCACTGAGGAGTTAAATTGTTAAAAGTTTTATTTTCAAAAGACTGACGATATATATTTACAATAATTATACCCAATCACTACTTCCCTTACCTTAAAACGACCAAACAGAACAATATACAAATAAATAAACATGAGTCTCAAAACAAATATACATTTCAATTAGTTAGAAATAGACATTAGATAATAACGAGGGTTGGAATCAAATATCGATAATAATAATCGTTACGGATGCTTTTGAGATCATAGACCTTGGCAAAAGAATAAAAACATGACGGGCGTCATGTCAAATGTTGTAATAGAGCGTGGTCAGGACAGTAGTCTCTTTCTGCTGTACGCCTTCCCAGCGGCTGGCTGACTGCTGGGCTGACTGAATGGAGACGTCCCCTCCTCATAACCGGCTAGTACTTCCATTGCAGCTTCATCTAGAAGATCAGACACATATTTCCTTTAAACAGAGTAGCACGTGGCGATAAAGGAAGACATGCCCTGTTTGTACATTCTGCATTTCTGGGGAGCATTGGCACTTCAAATCCTACACACAGCCACAAGTCTTACCTTTCCCGTTGAGGGTTCTCTTGCGAGCAGACCCTTTCTTTCCCCTGAATAACATAGGGGACTGCGTCAGCGCCATAATCCCACTTGGCGTCACCGTTTTCCTCATCTTTGAGCTGGGAGGAGCTACCAAAAAGACAAATAAAATACATCTTACTGCAACATCTTACAGGCGTTGACAAAGTCGTTTCTACTTTATTACTAGCATTTATTTCAGCAAAGAGATTTTTCTTTAGGTATGTCTTAAGTTATCTGGCTTGACTTACTGTCTTCATTTCCAGCTCCCCATATCTTGCAATCTTCAAATGTCCTTGGCTGTGCCTCATCAGCTAGTGGGTCCATGTAACTCGAGAGCGGGGACTCGTCTCCTCCAATAAAAGGGAACTGCGTGAAGGCCATGCCTTGTAATGCAACCTTCTTGCCTGAACGCTCATCAATGTCCTCACTGTCCAGTAGCCTGCTTACTCCAAGCTCAGCCTCTTCCAGGAGTTCCTCCATCAGTGGTTCCCCCCTCAGGACACCCTCTTTGCCTGCTATTAGCCCAGCTTTGGCTCTCCTCCTCCGAGGCCAGCCATTTAGGTGGTCCGGGGTAGATCTCCCTGCCCTCTGAGGCGAAGGCGTTAAGGGGATCAGGTCAGCCATAGCAAATGGAGCCATTGTTGATGTGGCGTGGCGTGTAGGGGTGTAGGATTGGCAGATACGCGTTTGGATGCTTGCACTTTTGCCAGGTGTGCATTTTGCTGGGGTGGCCCGATTGCAGAGGGAGGGTGAGACACAGCCAGCCTCTTTGTGTTTGGAACAAAAAGCCAGTGGGCTTTCCATGTGCCTCAGCCCCACGGTAGGGCTGTGGGCTCCTGACCCTGGACCCCCTTCGTCAGAGACAAAAGAGTCAGCGCGTCGGAATGTGAGCTTGGGAAGCCCCGACGTCGGCATGTCCAACTCGACGTGGTAGGACGAGGGCTTGGGGGCGGCCGCGTGTCTCCCAGGGGGCGCGGCGCTCCGCGGGGTGGAGAACCGAGGCGGGTCGTTGGCGTAGCCTAACCGCGCCGCCGCCTCCCTCTGCTGCCGGTCAGGTGTCCGACGGAAACCGTAGCTTCGTCCTGGTGTCTCCTGGTTGGGCAAAGGCTGCTTGGGAGAGGCCTCCATGCAATTCAATACATCCCCCGACTTTGAAGGCTTCCTGGTAAAGCTTATGTTCATTTTGAGACCTCCAGTAAGTTGAGTCCTAACAACAGCGGCATCGGTTATTTCTATGCTATCTTCTTCAGAGGTTATTGTGTTAGCGCTAAACTGAGAAGAGTCCAATTGTTGGGATTCAGAATGGGAACCAGACTCTGCTTCGGGACATTGAGAAAATACAACACAAAGCTTTTCATCATGTGTTTCTAAACGTATGCCGTCCTTCTCAAAAGAGTCACTAGTCACTGTACAACTAGGACTTACCTGGGACCTCAAATTTGTCCTAATTCCACTTTTAACTACATGGCTAGACCTGCTACGATTTGCAGTTGGAGAATTCGGAACTATTTCCAATATGGCGGCACTAACTGTTGTTGATACAGCCTTGGATGTAGATGTTACTGAGTTTTTAACAGGAGTTCTTTGGGAGCGAGTATTTATTTTGTGAATAGTGCTCGTAACGGTTTGATCAGGCTCAGATTGGAAAAGGTCTATAAGCAGGTTAGATTCTAGAGGGGTAACCATGGGACTAAAAAGTGCTTCAGTAGCGCTGTCCTTTTCAGGTGTGTTCATGGTGACAAGTCTTTTAGACGATCTTCGGTATTGATCGTTTTTCTGTGGGGTCGTTTCGACACTGGGTCTTTTCTCAGGAGTCATTTCTGAAATTACTTGACAGCCATGGCCCATCTGAGATGCACATTTTTCTGGGGTCTTAAAACCAACAGCCCTATGTTTTTCAAACGGGCTGTTGTACTTGTTTGGCGTGTTCAGCAATGTTGGAGAGCCTTTGCCAGAAGTGTGGGGTGAATCAGGCACTTTGAACGCAGCATCGGTTCCCAGCGCTCTGGGGTTCTGTGGAGACGGTGACCAGGTGACACTCTTCTTAGGAGTCCTGCATGTGGGGCTTATTGTCTGGCAGGGCCTGGAGGGGGATAAGCAGTGCTGCAATGCTTTGACTGGAGTCCTAAGGATGCCCTTCAATGGGCTCTTCAAAGGGTCTTCCTTTGGTGGAGTCTCTAGGACCAGTGACCGACTGGCTGGGGACCTGAAAGGACTGCCCCTCAGAGCCACAGCGCTCTGAGACCCACCCACTCTGGGGCTCGTTGTGGCAGAGCGCAAATGCCCCCTGAAGTACTGAGGTCCTTTAGGGGTTCTTGGTGCAGGAGGGGTCCAGGCTGCCTGAGGGGTCCTGGGTGTCTGAGGGGTCCTAGCTGCCTGAGGGGTCCTGGGTGTTTGAGGGGTCCTGGGGGCCTGAGGGATCCTGGGTGTCTGAGGGGTCCTGGGTGTTTGAGGGGTCCTGGCTGCCTGTACTGCACTCGGGGTCTGCGGGGTCCTCTGGGTCCTGGGTGCCAGTAGGGCCCTCGGGGTCTGCGGGGTCCTGGGTGCCAGTAGGGCCCTCGGGGTCTGCGGGGTCCTGGGTGCCAGTAGGGCCCTCGGGGTCTGCGGGCTCCTGGGTGCCTTGTTTCCATGATTACCAGGTGACCTTGCTGAAGTTTTCATTGGACTCTAACAAACACAATAGAGAGCAATTATTTAACATTACTACATAAAATGTTGGACAATTCATTGATCTTGAAATTAATTATTCATAGCTTTTCCAATACCTAAAACACATATAACTTGCCTCAAAGACATCAGCGTCCGTGGATAGCCGCCTTCGACTGGCCCTGGTTGTGATAGACCCAAAGGAACAGCCGGCCCGGGACGGGGACTGAGTCGCCCCAAAAAGAAGACGCATTGGTGACCGGACATTCTTCAAGTCGACTCCGACTCTTCTTTTGTCCAGGGTGAGCTGCGAGGCCGAGAGCGCCTTCTCCAGGTTCCTTGAACGAGGCTGAGAACTTGAGTAAAAGACTGTGGAGTGTCTTCTTGCAAGCCTCTTTATCCTTGGGCTTCTTCTCAGGTCTGTGATACAACAAGGCACAATCAGAACATTACATAGCCATAGCATCCCAGTGGATTAACATGTATGATGTGCATGTGTGGCCTTTTGTGTGGATCATCATTTTTGCGCAATAAAAAGTACATATTTAAGATTGGACAAAAATGCACCTTTAACTCCCCGACTGAGCCATCCCAGTCGGGGAGAGGGGTAGTGAACTTCACTTATTTGATATTAACAGCTAATGCAGTGTTTCCCCTATATGCACCTAGCAGCGCTGGTACGCCGCTGCTGATTCTTATTTTTTTTTTTCAACAAGGAGAGCTTCAACTTATCTTTTTAAAAAACGAATGTTAGATTATTTTGCGCTACCGACGCTTCATATCTAGATCAATTCACACACTTGGGAGTAAAGCATACAAATGGAGATGAGAGGAGGGGAGAGGAGAGGAGAGCTCCCTCTTATCTCCCAAAAAAACAAATGTCATATTATTTTGCGCTACGTACACTTCATATCGAGGTCAATT
The DNA here is from genome assembly GCF_031168955.1 of Gadus macrocephalus. Lineage (NCBI taxonomy): Eukaryota > Metazoa > Chordata > Actinopteri > Gadiformes > Gadidae > Gadus > Gadus macrocephalus. The sequence continues at coordinate 11,653,381 of NC_082390.1, forward strand.
CACAAACCCGACTACAGCATATAAACGGAGAGGAGTTAAGAGCTCCGTCTTCTCTTTAGAAACATATTATTTTGTGCTAAGGACGCTTCATATCTAGGTCAATTCACACACCTGTGAGTAAGGCGTGTAAACGGAGAGGAACTTCCATAAGTTGGAAATAAATTGGCAGATTTTGCGGATCAATAGATCATCAGTGAAACATCATTGCGACACAATTGATACCTCTAGCAGCTAGAGTCTAGCTAAATGTAGTAACCTAGAGAACCACGTACAACATTGTTTTCATCCAAACGAGCCATCTTTAGCGAACCGTGAATTGCATTGACTTCTATGAGCTGTCGGCTTTCAGCCACGATCTCAGGGACCGTCTGCAAAGTGCAAAACTGAAAACGAACACAATGGTAAAATTTCAATAGCGTCGCCATTATTGAATCTAGAGTCCCAAAACTTGTTCCATAGAGGCATGGCCTCTTTATGGTCCTACTACAACCTTTAGTTTTGAAAAATGTATCAAGAGCACAAAGAAAAAATTGAGAGCAGAAAAAGAACATTTCATCTCCGCTGCTTCAACTCCAACCTAGGGGAAACACTAATGGGAAGAAACAAAAAACCTGTTCCTGGGACAAATACCCATGATTTCCTACCTGTTAACTATTGATCAGTCTTTTTGTCTAACCAGCAAAAACGCAGGTCTGAAACTGAGCTTGAAATGTGGTTTCAGTAGTAATGTTGGCGACCTTTGTGTATGTACCCCTGTATGCTCCTAGTCTCAAGGCAAGACGTTAATGATATTTAAAATACCTTCTGCTGGTTTAACAGGAGACTCCTCCACAATGCAATCCTCTGCTGGGGCAGATCTCCTAAAAACAATTGTCAAACACAATTAATTATAATATAATAGAAGACAAATACAAGGCCCACTTGAATCTTCTAATTACAAAAAATACTTTGAAGAAAAGGCAAAGAGCAAAGAAAATGCAAAAATAGCAAAGCGAGGCGTACCTTCCCATCCGCTGTCTGTAGAGCAAGCGGCTGGACACCTGCTTGTGATGGGGTGTCTCACACACTTTCTTGGTGAGAAGTTTGTGGTGTTCTGCGAAGAATTCATTCAGAAATGACTGTCGGTCGTGGCATGAAAAAAATATGCATATTCTTTGCTTTATCTGTTGTTCTTCTTACCTTCTAATTCCTGGGAGCGTTTGCGCTTCAGTCCGTCAACAGCAGAGACGGACTGACTCCGGGGAAGCTTGGCTCTCTTGGAAGGAGAGACAGTCTCTTGGTTGAACAGGTTTCTCCTCACCTTAGTCACCTCTGTAAACAAATCACCACAAAGTATGCATCTGACACTCGCATTGCATCGGCAAACATTGTGCCATGTTTTGAAAATAGATACCAAAATGTCAAACCATTCTAGTGAACATTTATGATCAACATTAAAAGAATTTGGCCGGTTTGTCAAGACCCCAGGATAAAAATAAATGGTTGATTTAGATCTCGACAGACAAAATTAACAAACCAAACTAATCCTTTAAGGTTGAGTTTGAGGGAAGGGACAAACCTTGTGCTGCTTGCTTCTGAGGTGGTGCCTCTTCAACTGGCTGCTCCAATGCAATGCTCTGCTTGGATTTGGTCTGTTGAGAAGAAAACAACAGAACTTAATCACAGCATAGTGCTGCATAGTGGCAGCGCTCATCTTCTTAGTTGTTATTCTTTCTTGCTTTCTTATTCTCTACAGCTTTGGCACTCATTTACTCCAACATCTTTCCATTTTTTTTTAGCTAGGAAGCACACACCGACACTCTCCTAATGAAAATAATGCATAACTTTGACATTAAACCTTTAATCGAATAATTGTAAATTAGTTCTGCGATTCAACATTTCTAGATGTCTTCTAGGTGACTGTGTAGCTTCATTAACATACTTTTAAGTTCATTTTACGCTAAAGCAGATTCATATATGCTTCAGTGTACTCTATCCATAATTCATTTCTAAAAAATTTTAACTACCCATCTACTGAATTGGTCCGTCTCCGTGTGCATGTTCTGTGCATGTGTGAAGTAGCCATGGGGGAAGACACATCATTGTCTTATTGATAAATAGATTGCGGAACTCACAGCTCGAGTGGTCTTTTTTGGTATCTCGATTTGCCGGTGAGTCTGGGACGATTCAGTCATGCTGCGATGGCGGGTCAACATCCCACTCCTAAGATCGACATTAAAAGGGTTTGGTTAAGAGTTGGTTAAACAGAGGTCCTGTCACCTGTGCAAGAACGATGTCAAGATGTGGTGGATATCAATAATCAGCATTATTGTGTGTGTCAAGGAATCTGACCTAAATTTGATCTAACTTGAATTTGATAGTATTTTGTCACTGCTCTCAGAATAGACTTGCAGCTAAAACAAGGACAACAAAGCTAAACGAAGGTGGGGCTAAACATTTCACTACTATTGACAGATACAACCTAACATCTATGACGGTCAGGCTGCGTCTCCACACACCTCCTGTTGGTGGCAGAGAGGCTCCTTAAGTCCTCCAGACGGCCCCCGCCGTCTGAGGCCTGGCTGTAGGAGACGGAGGGGGGCAGGGAGGAGGCCGCAGGGGACTCGCTGTCCTTGGCCCCCGACTCGTCACTGAAGAAGTCAGACGGCAGCACGGCCAAGAGGGCTTCGGGGAGCTGGGTGCCCAGACTGTGGTAGACCTCGGCCAGGGTCCTGGGAATAGAGGTCAGGCCCCTAGACCGCCACGAAGAAAAGGGACAAGATAAGATCAACGTGGACGAGTTGGGGCCGTCCGGTACCGTCAATGTGTCAACACACCCACATACACCCATCCACACACCATGGGAGAATCTGATCCTGCATGAATCTTGTGAGGAAAACTGGATCTTTAGTCAGGGAGATGATCCTCAGCATATCAGCCACCTGTGGAACAGGAACAGAGTCATTTAAGACGGTAACGCATACAGTAAGAGACGTGCCCACCTTCTGGATTGCTGGGTTCTTTCAACACGATATTCAACTGCCTGTTGGTTAAATGGATGTTTTGACTAGTGGCAGTGTTGAGGAACTACCAAACACAACAGGTCGTACCTCTTCCACCATGAGCTCCGCTTCAGACGAGTCCAAGTGGTCCGTAGGGAGGCTCTTAAACAACTCTAGCCTCAGCAGAGCCTGGAGCTGACACCTAGAACACATGGCAAAACTCGGTGACAACATACCCCTCATTCAAACAGTCCATCCAAGACATAAAACGGTGGTCATCCACTTCTATTTTATTGACCAGTAATTCTGCATCTGTGTTCCATCAAAAGTGACTCAATATTCGTAGGCAATGCATTGCAGCAAGTCAATGTAAATGTCAACAGCCAGATCTCTACTTGGGCTTTAAGACTCACTCTTTGACTTTGCTATCCTCGTCGGGGGCGCTGCCATAGAATTGCCTGATGGATTTACTGGTCTTGAGAAGGTGCTCCTGGACGAATAGGTGCATCTTTACCTGTGGGCCAACATAACATTTATTTATTTTTAAATCGGATTAATACGATTGTGAATGTGTGTGGCTTTTTAAACCTACAGTGGTGTTAAAAATACATGGGTGAGCTAAACAGATAAAAGTCCATTTTATCTAAAAAGTTTTCTAATACCATGATTGAATTGATTTGGTTCTCACCCCGTCATCGGGCTTGGCAACGTGGAATATTTTGATGGAAAATATGAGTTGCTGGACTCCAGTGAAAAGGAATGGGCCTCCCTCTTCCACAGTCTTGTCATAACTTGACTTGAGGTGCTTCAGGAGATCCAGCTCACTCTGGAAGGCTGTGGGAAGGGTGGGGGTATATTATATAAATACTCTATTCAGACTTCATGTTGTTATGATCATATACTTTCTTCATACAATAAAACTGCTTATGGTATGTATGTTGACATGTAACAAAAGTATCAGTGTTGCCAAGAATACATGTTTTCTATAATACATTGTACACAAGTGCATGGATAACTAGGCTGAGATATTAAGGCAAAAATATAAATACACACTTTATATAATTTCCTGGCATAACGCGCGCCTTGCACAAACTTTTATGTAGGATGTACCCCCATATCCACATCTATAGGCCTCAATACCGCTCCATCAAAACCTAACCATATATGTTTTCCTTTGAACTAATAATAAACCATTATCATTCAGCCTCATTATATCATTTTAGAGGCTTGGAACTAATAATATACCATCATCATTTAGCATCATTACTAATACTGTAGTGACCTGGAAACCAATATAAACCCCTATCCTTTAACTGTTGAAGGATAGGGGTTTATATTGGTTTCCATGAAGACACTAAATGATGATGGTGTTCTATTAGTCACTAGGTCACTACAGTATTGATAATGTTAAAGTTTAACATCATTATTAATACTATACTGCCCTAGTGACTAATAGAACACCATCATCATTTAGTGTCTTCATTAATATTGCAGTGGCCTAGACCTTTCAAATTGAGAAAGCTGTGCTGTAATTCTGTTTTTCAGAGATAACAAAGCAGCAGCTACACCTTTAGAAGCACCCCCTGGAACCAGCTCACTTAAGTCTAAAATCCAAAGTAGCTCTACAAAACAGGATGAACACTAAAATGGAGACGAGGGAGTTCTAAAATGCAGAAGAAGAGAGGAGGCTTACTGGGATGGTTCTCCGCCCCGGGCTTGTCCTTGTCACTGGAGCGCCTCTTCCCGTGTCTGTCCGCTCCCCGGGGCTCGCCCGCTTGCAGGTCCGCCTCTCCCTGGCTCTTCTGGGCCTTCACGTTGAGACGGGCCACATTGAGCATCTGCAGGGAGCGGTTCATGGTCTTCATCTTCTGCTTCACGGGCGTGCGTTGGGCGCCACCTGCAGGCCACAAGACACAAGGAGGGCCAAACTTTTACCTAGCATTGAACGACAATTATATTCATTCTTAATTCCATGTATGCAATATGAATATTCAAATTCATACATAAAAATATTAATATTCAAGACTACCAACATTCTGCCTTTATGGGTAAATGGGTAAAGGCACAGCTTTCTCAATTTATAGGTTTTGGTTATATTGGTAATACAATTTAAGAGTTAAGAGACCAATCAACAATCAAATCCACGACCACAACAACCAAGACCTTTAACAGTAGGCCTCTTTTTTATGTTTTACCCAAAAAGAACATACCAAAAGTGAATGGAGAATATCTCCACAATAGAAGGGGTATATTTTAAAATTATTCGCCGAAGGTGAATTATTCACCTGAGGTAAATAATTATAAAAAATAAACAAGATTACACTTTTTGCCAGGACTTATGTTTTTATGAGCGGATTATTTGTTTTTATTAGCGTGACGAGAAGACGCGGAAGACAGTATCCCGAGTTTGAGATCTCAATCATGGGATATTGCCCAATATCCCGAGATAGCAAACCAATCAAATTGCGCCATCTTAGTGGCGCACGTGTACTAAATGTATTATTATGTGCAATATAATATGTACCATCATAAGGATAACACTTGTGGGGTTGTTGTTCAAACAAAAAGACTGGCGTGGATGCTACTGGGTCAGAGTGAGTAAGGCTAGACCAAAGCATAAATGGAAAGTTTCATTTCCAAGTGAAATACATTTCATGTTTTAGAGTGAATACCAGGGTAAAAATTCAACGAGTACCTGGGTCAAGATGGGATGCCAATAAAGTGAAAATAATCAGTGTTGCCAAGAATACATGTTTTCTATAATACATTCTACACAAGTGCATGGATAACTAGGCTGAGATATGAGGTGTTCTATAAAGCACTCTGCATTTTATGTATGAAGGGTGCTATACAAAGAAAGATTATTATTATTAAGTAAGGCTTGACACAACGAGGGATGAAGAGTCTTACGTTTCTGGCTCCTCTTGTCAGCCCCGCCCTGGGAGGTGTGGTAGAGTTCAGCCAGACTCTGGACCAGCTCCTGTTGGAGGTCAGACCGCTGCTCTTCCTCCTCCTCCTCATGCTGCTCACTGGCAGCATGAAGCAGCCTGGGAAACAAGGACAAAGTGGATCCTTTAAAACATTGGGATAGTCTGTCAAAATGTTTACCCTCATGTAGGGTTTTATTTGCATTCCATTTTCTGTCGGAGGGGAGCAGACGTATACCGGTTCACAAAAAGTACCCTACCAAACTTTGTAGACATTCCTATACCAGGAGTTTGATACTGCATAATAAAGATGTTTGGGCTTGTTCGGTGCTTAATATAATGGATGGCAGTGGATGGCGCTGCATGGCGTCAGGGTTTTGAGCAGAACTGGAAGTATTTGGTTGCTTTTTATACATGGTTCTTGCACCATTTATAAAGTCAAATTTAAGACTTTTTAAGACCTTTTTAAGACCAACACATACATAAATTAAGACCCAAAAAATGTCTGAACAATTATTTGATAGAAAAGGGAATTTATTGAGTCACTTATACACTTCAACCGTAGCCGTAGTACTAGCAGTAGTACTCTTGCAAAGTTATCTCGGAAGCGCGCGGACACGACGATACGCAAACACATAAACCCACCCGTGTCACCCATAAACACCCATGTCCCGTCGCTTAGCAACCGGACACGCTCGGGTTGATATGTTACCGGACTACTGCAACTACTACGGAGTGATAACAAAGACGTGAATCAGGCAATAAATCCACCGCCCTTGACAGCGGTTAAGTTTGGTGTGCGGAGTGGACCAATTGCGAACTACTGCAGCTGCTCTAAGTTAAACCCCAAACTAATCGGAATAAGTGTATACATGTCGATTATAGCGGACAACACCACCTCTTCTGTAGCCGAATAGAATTATATTCTGAACAGAGAATTGTATTCCGATTGAGGCGTATATATGATCCTCTTCTATTCCGATTGAGCTGTTCTTCCACATCTATGCGGATCAGATGTGTCCATGTAAACACGGCTGACAGTGATCTCACTCACACACACACACACACACACACACACACACACACACACACACACACACACACACACACACACACACACACACACACACACACACACACACACACACACACACACACACACACAGGCTTTGACGCCGAACTATCAAAATAAATCAAAATGCAAACAAATATTAGGCAGCCCTTAATATTCAAACCTGTTATGGCCAGGCCAAGAGGGAGAGACGTCGGAGAACCCGACAGTCTATTCATAATATTGTAATGACCACGGAAGAGGCAGTGAATGAAGTATTGATTAGACAGTGATTTATTAGAAACCTAATAAACCGTTGGAACACGCAGGACCGGTAACCATAGCAACACCGGTAAACAAACCCCGCGAAGCCCAATCCAGGTCTTACTGAAGGAATTTAATGGTCAAAATATTATTAATAAATATTCGAATATATTCGAATATTAATATTAATAAACTACAGGTGACTACGACAACTTGCCTCGTCGTCACCTGCCTTCTCCAACCACCCCCGAAACTTATCCTCCTCAAACCATTTCTCATTGAATTTGCACCGTCCTATCCTGAAAGTAGCACAAGTTGGCCTAATGATGTCAACCGTCACTAGCTAAAAGTAGCTCAGCCGATGACTGATGTCAACGTTAACGTAACGTAAAACTCCTGAAAATGCCGTTATTAAAAGACGCACTATGTGATTTGTTGTGTGCGACAATTTCCCCTAGTCTTAAAAAAACTTCTACAAAATGTAATACCTAGAGCAAATTTACAGTAAATTTAAGACAATTTATGGCCTAAATTTCACACACAAAAAAAATGACTTTTTAAGACTTTTTAAGGACCCGCGGGAACCATGTTATATACATTTTATATTGTTATGATACAACAACATAGAAATCGACATACCTCATTGACTCCATCAAGTGTGAGCTGACTCCTGATTGGTCTGACTGAGGAAACCAACTCTCCACCAGTCCGGTCTTCATCGGACTGGAACAATGGCTGAGCTCCTGTTGGGCCCAATCAGGGAGCGGGGCTTCACTGGGAGGGCCTGAAACAAAAGCAAACAATCAGATATGCACAGCAGTAGGCCTGTCACGGTAACTACTTTTTTTGGAAGATATATTGTACCAGAAATAGATGCTATAACGACATTATCAATTTAAGACCTTTTTATGCCACTGATAGAATGATAGTAGTATAGCATAGTAATACAATTAACCCTTTCAAGTACAGTGATGATGGTGACTAGGACCTTTATGTTAAAGATGACAACGGATGATATCTAGTCCAACAAAAATCTAGTCCATATATTTCAGTGAGTTGATAACGTCATTACAGTGACAGGCCTATACATTAGAGGCATTCTTTGCATTCTGGCAGGACATCCTCTTAAATATTATAAGGTATGAGAGTGATCGACTGCTCTAGAACACTAAGTAACAATGAAACCGCTCACTCCAAACTTGTAGATTATTTTACTGAAGTCTGAAGTCCTCAATCGAGGTGATCTCTCCACTATAAAATGAAAACACCAGTAAACCACAGCTGCTAGGAGCCATTCTTCATGCTCACCATCTCCCTCCTTCTCCATGATGTCGCGCACCACTCCCAGGACACTGCTGACCACCAGCGGGAGCTCTGCACGGCCGTCCTCAGGGCCAGGGGCGACGTCCGGGGGGCTGAGGAGCCGGCTGTCTGGCCGAGACACAGTGAGCAGGGCCGTGCAGGCCGACAGTGGCGAGAGGACGGCCATGCAAACCAGGGGCCCGTCGTTGACCTCAGCAAACTGATGGGGGCATTAGAAACACAGCGATCAGCCAAGACAAGAACCAAATCTGATTAGAAAACACATATAGGGAGTGAACGCTGGTCGACTCACCAAGCTCAGGTTCTGGGCAGAGAGCCCCATGAGGAGGTGCTGAAGGGGGGCCCGTTCCTGGCTGCTGGAGCTGGAGGACTGCAACACCCAGGCCTCCGGGGCAGCGGTATGGCTCAGTGACATGGAGGCCTCCCATCCCTGGAGCACCCCTCGGACCACCACAGCTGACGGCTGGGGAAGAGGTGTCTGACTGCTGGTCACGGGTTCCATCCAGATGCTGCAGCTCTGGGAGACGTGTTCTGGTTTTGTGGAACATGAAGCTCAAATAAAAGATGGATTCCAGCAGGTTGAATGTGAAGTTGCATCAAAATGAAACTTTGCGTGTTTAGGCAAATTGACCGTTTTGATACTGCACCTGCTTGTCTTGTTATGGGGCGCTGCAGCTTAGCTTTTGTATTCGTATATTGAATACATTATTGTGCTTATGCCCTTTTCTATTGACAAATGTTTTATATATATTAAGCAACTGCTTGTAAATTGCAAAGTTATTAGGTTGTTCCAGCAGTTCTGCCAAAAGTGAAAAGGTGATTTCAGAATGATTAATTCTCTATATTTAATTTCAATGAAATTGTATTATATATTGTCTACTTCAATGACCTGTTTACTGTTTCAATGGCAATAATGTATTAATGCTGAGTTCAGGGATGCATTAAGCATTATATTAGTGTTGTGAACTTGTGTTAGTTAACTTTGAAGATCACTCTTACAGACCTTGTCCCCAATGTAGTGTCCCTCCTACAAGAGGAAAAGCTGAGCGGTAGAATTGCTGGGATGACAGCAGGTATCCGATGCTGGACTCCAGGGGAAGGGTGTCCCTACTGGGGGCCCATGTCCCATCGCAGGGCCGTCGAATGGAGCCGAAATTCCAAAGCGCGTCCATGGGAATCATTCTACCGCCCAAGTGCGACAGTATCTCTGTCAGCTTCTCAGCCCCAAGGTGGTCTGGGCTCCTCACCACCTGAATTAAAGATGACGGAGGAACATTTTAAATTGAAATGAGAAGTTTTCCCCTTGTATGGGGTTGAAGACCACAACATTCATCTGCTTGAACATATCTCATTGTTTTTGTCTGTTAAGATTAAAAATGGATCATGTGTCCAACACTTGCATCATATCTGTAATACTACAGAACAGTAACAGTTATCGACAATTCAAAGTAGTAGGGTAGAGAACAAAGTAGCCTCCACTGTGTCCCATGATGTATTAGCCCTAGGGCATTCGTTTTGGTGCAGGGGGGTTAGAATTATATCTATCGCGTATATTTGTTTGCCATTGTATCGTATTACTAACCATTCGATGCGAGCTACTGTCGATCCAGTGCAGCACAACTTTTCGCTGCGCCAACATTTCAAGGATTCCTCTGGATATGACAATCTCCGAAAGGTCCCCGTCCATGTCACCCATAGGAATAGACAAATAGTCCGCCAGCTGCTCCTTAGAATGTGGACAATCCGAGACAACAAACACCACATTTCTGCCATCTCCTGCGGTATCGTCCTCGCTGGAAATCTCAACCTTGCCCCCTCGGTTAGACTTTCTCGGTCTCAAGGACAATTTGGTTGGAGAGGTGATGTCCGGACGATCCCATTGGAAATCCAGAAGAGCCTCTTTGACTGCGTTTTGAACCATCCCTGATGCGTTGAGGCGATGCCGTAGATGTGTTGTGACTTTCTTAAACGTCATCTCCAACCTGGTATCAAATTCCATTTCAAAGTCCTCAAAAGTCTTGTCTCGGAGTTCCTTGAAGTCTGATACCCTGGATATTAGGTGGGCATTGCGACCAGTTCTTGACTGGAAGAATTTGTAACCCCAACGTATCTTCTCAAATCCATATTTAAAGCCAAAATACAGAAGAATGCGTAGAAGTCTACGTTTCACTGTGTGCTTTCTGATGTCCAGCAGTGCGGTTGATTCTTGATCTTCGGCGTCCACGTCAATGACGAATACCAAGTTGTGCAGGGCCATGGTTAGTCTATAAAGCTACACGAAATGATTACTCATAGATGTAGACATTTGGCCAAACATATTGCCTTTGCTAAACAAACTATAAGCTTGCTAGCTTGTTTACCTAGTGGCACGGTGGCCATCTACACTAACGTTTGTTGACCTAACATTAGCGTTAGCTCACTTTCCTAGCTGAACTTACAGCTGCTTCATTTAAAACTAAAATACTGAAAATCCATCATTTTGAACATAAATCAAACGCACAATTATCACGATGTAATATTACATTGTTATACTAAGGTTCATACGTTATCAAACAAGCTAATGTGTTGGGTATTCCGTGCTCGCCATTTTCTTGTTTCTTTTCTAAACTCTTCGCGCTCCTTGTGTGAATGCCTACCCCTCTGCTGGGATTGGCAGGATCCTGTACGGACAGTGTTGTCATTGGTTCAGAACACGAGTAAAACTCGTGGACAATTTGATATCACCAGAGCCATCGCTTCCTTTTCAACTCACTGATTGGCTGCTTGATTGTCCGTCACTAAGTGTGCCTCCCCCATTTATAAATACAGCCAACCAGGGACGGCTCATCTTTTTTAAAGTCCGGGAACGCATTCTCCTACCACAGTCTATGGTCTTACGTGGATGTTCACACAAAATCAACCTTCAATGACATTGAAAATATATTTTAAAATTAAAAAAGGTGCATTGCCAAAGCTGTTTAAAATGTAAAAATACTATAAAGCACTATATCAAAATGCACTATAAAATCTGTCACCTTCTCACCACAACAGGTGACAATTCGTGCTGTTGTGGGTGCACAATCCTATATGTCCCCCAAAGGATATGGCGGTTTGTTACTATCGGTTGTGTTTTAAAACCCCTTACTGTTCGGTGTAATTGGAGGGAGGTAGGTGCTCCTGATGCCTTCGTTTAATTTGTAGATGGTTATGGAATGGAATTCTGTTACCAGATGGTTGTCTTTGCAGTGGATGCACAGACCGTCTACGACAGACAGACATCTCACTCAACCATTAATAGCCTATAACGCACACAACGCATGGCTCCGACTAGGTGCGTCGTAGTGGGGGGAGAAGCCGGACTGGGTACCCAGGGCCCCTCGTGTTTTTGTTGGCAATTTTTTATTTCTAAGGCCTGATGTGACAGCTGTAGGGGACCCAGGAGTCACATTCTGTAGAAGAAGACCTCCCTCTACATTATGTAGACTGCTACCTAGGTGTGTATATGGAGGTTCTTGTTCTGAAAGATAACACACACACACACACACCACTAGGGGCCCGTCCCAAACAGATATACATATACACACACACATAGAGACACACACACGCCACCAGGGGCCAGTCACACCACATATCACATATCACACACACCACACCCCTCCCTCTGTCAGGGGAGGAGCCAAGTCTGTCTTAAAGAGGATGCCTTACTACAAAACATATACTACACAAACAACATAAAAAGAATAAAGACAGAGAGAGAGAGAGAGAGAGAGAGAGAGAGAGAGAGAGAGAGAGAGAGAGAGAGAGAGAGAGAGAGAGAGAGAGAGAGAGAGAGAGAGAGAGAGAGAGAGAGAGAGAGAGAGAGAGAGAGAGAGAGAGAGAGAGAGAGAGAGAGATTTGTGTAAAGATATATATACAGTTAGAGGGTAGAGAGACTTGAGAGAGATAGGAGACAGAGAGAGAAGGGAGAGTGATACAAGTGATGATCAAATAATCATGGTGAACGTTCTGGGCTGTTAAGGACAGACCATTGTCCAGTAACATAATCTATTCCCCAAGGGCATAACATGGTAGGCAGGCCAGGGACCAGACCATTTGTTTTTATTTCACCCAAATGCTCATTCACAGTTCATTTGAAAGTCCCAAGTCAGATGAAAGGGTCAACGTTCATCAACATTATCCATTGAACATCACCTTTGTCACACTTTGATTCACATTTATTTTTTACAATCAAACCAGTATTTTGTCTACTTGTTCCTTAAAGAACTCAAACCAAAGCACCAACCTCACCATGTTCACAACCCTGCTTTAAAATGATAAAAAAAAGAAAGAATATATAGTAAGATCGTATTCCAACTGGGTGCTTCTGGTTGCCCTCAGCCACATAAGGCTGATTTGGTGAATGCCCATCATAGACTCAGTATCACACACAGTTTAAACACGTATGCTGATGGTGTAGACCAAGCTGGACTAAGTAAGGAAGGCAATAGGCTCATGAAGGCCATAGTTTGCTTATGGAGCATGTTGACAATGGCTTTGTCACCTATATGCACATTCATTGGATGACTGATGCAATTTGTATGTAGAAAATATAAATAAAGGAGTTCAGTCTACCGTCCGGAGTGGGGTATCCTTTCAAATGTATCCATGAACTCATGGACTCATGTGGAGGATTGAGCAGGGTTATTGGGTTCACCTGTCAGTGCTTAACAAAGGTTAACGTGATTTTCACTCAACGAAGGTTAAAGCACCTTTTTCTTAATTACTTAGTGCCATGTTTGATAGTTTCATTGAGAATAGTCATGTGGCATTTTCATTTTCAAAACATTAGTTGAGAGCATTTTTATAGATATTTAAATTGGTATTTTATATTACCCAGCTCTATAGCACTAAAGAAATGAGCACTCCTAATTTCTTTGTTGTGAGGATCCCTTTAGCTTCTCTTGTATCCTAGCATGTCCACTCCCCCTACAGTGTATTGCAACTTAACCTGGCGTGTCCTGCCATGGATGACCTCAGCAACGGCCCATCCCAGACCCTCCACCACCCTACTTTACTTTGTTGTTTCTCCCCCCGATGGGAAAATTCCCCTATATACACAAGATGTACACAGTGCTCCGTGCATGGTATGTACAAAATACACACTTTTTTGTGGAAGAATACAGAACCAACTTCAAAGACCCTTCTCTTTCAAGCATATGTGATTTTACATTCTAACCCGATTGCTTAATTAGTGTTGTGCTTTCAACATATATATATATATATATATATATATATATATATATATATATATATAAATAAAAAGTTTGAGTTATCGCATGTGTGACTGATTATGCAATCATCTAGGCAAAGATATGTTAGCTAGCATCAGGCCAAAATCACATTTTAGTCTAACGCTACACTATCGCTATGGCAACAGTAGAAAATGTGGGTTGAGAAAACAGAAATCAACAAGAATATGTGAGTGTGAGTTTGTGTATGTGTGTGTCTGTGTGTCTGCCTGTGTGTGTGTGTGTGTGTGTGTGTGTGTGTGTGTGTGTGTGTGTGTGTGTGTGTGTGTGTGTGTGTGTGTGTGTGTGTGTGTAGGAGGGGGGTCTCTGCTGTTGGACTGCATCCACCATTGCAGTCCGGTATTATCGAAGTGCGTCACAACGCAGGAAGGCTTGAAGTTTATTGCTCCATCTCAGTGCCGGGTAGAATGAGCGGATGTTTTGCTTTGATGTGATGCTGTCTGCATCACTTTACACTCCAATCTGTGCGTCTGTATCTGGTTTATGCATGTACTTCAATGTTTACTTGTGTCCTATTCCTGGGATGGCCCAGCAACCTGTTGTTTGGAAGCGTCTATCAGGACACGTGCACTTGGAATGCTAACTGTGAATCCGAGATGCTGTGAGAGTGTATCATGTCAAAGTAAAGGTCACACTTGTCTTGAACAATATATTGCACACTTTGTTGCGCAACGTGATTTTTCAACAGTGAATTACAAATTATAAACGTGTGACTCAAGTGTACTTTTAATTGTTTATTATAAGATACAAACTATGACATTGCCACTTAATAAAAATATATGAATAATGTAAGTGAAAAGTGTGAAGGCTATGTTTGAAATTGGGAATTATAATAAAAGAACAATCAAATGGTTCCACAATAAACATTTGAAAATAATTATGTTTTGAGAAGGCGTTTGCTTATAAATAGAGGCAGAAGAAAGACATAAATAGCTCCATTTTAGTAGAAGTAAGTAATGTACTGTGTTCGTACAGTTTACCAACATACTGTATCGAGTTCAGCACTGTAGCCAGTCGCCCCAAGGCCGGCACGTCTCAGAAGAGCTAGCTAGGACAGTTAGCTTCTTTGGGTAGGTAATCAGGACACCAGCTGACACCTTTCCATTGGGAATTAACGGCGGAAACCAATAGTTTCACCTGGATGCATGGGAGTATTTTTGGTCATGCTTGCGGATCTGGCAAGTTTGCTGCTGTTCGCGTTCGCTATGCCAGTGTGTTAACTTGTAGCGGATTGCCGCTTTGTTTGTGGAACCTGTCTATTTTTACATGCCTCACGTTTGCCTATAGCCAGTGGCGGATCTTCCATTAGGCAAACCTAGGCAAGTGCCTAGGGCCCCAACCAAAAAAAAAAAAAAAAAAAAATGAAAAAAAAAAATATATATCTGAAACTGATTTTACTGTGGAGAGTTGAGTGGCAGTGCACTATGGGTTTATTGCGATTCTAAGAGTATTGGGATGGTTATTTGTTTTGTGTACGTGTTTCAAAAATGAGGGCCCCATGTCTATATTTTGCCTAGGGCCCCAAAATGGCTAGATCCGCCCCTGCCTATAGCTGTCGTTGTTTTTAGGCTATGCATGCGAACGCGTAGGTCATTTAAAGTTACTGTGTTGTGAAGGTGTTGCCTCCTTTGGCTTAATTGGTTGTTACAGTAACTTGGCCTTTTGTGAAACAGTTTGAATTGAGTGCTTGGCAGAGCTTAATATTGGGATGAGCAGTCACTGAGAATATATGCTTCAGAGAAAGAAAACAATGTTTACTTTTGAGAAACACAATCCATACCACTTGCCCCATCTGTATACATTTTGCAGTGATCCACAGTAGAAAAATAGGAATATATTAGAAGAGTTTTCAAGCATCATGTCGCCGTGCTAATTGAAACTTAGCATACGTTTACAGCAGTCTCAGCATAGCCAAACCAGCGGAGCTGGTTCAGTTTACGATTCTGCAGCATTAAGAGACATACATCAATGTGTTAGCACTAATCTAGCCGCATAAGCACACTTCCACTTTTAACAAAGACTGCTGCAGCTACACTTGGACACAACAGTCCTGTTGGGTTCAGCTGGCCTCTATCTGAAGCGTTGTCAGGTACAGCAAGGGGGACCACCAGTAGTGGAATGTCCTTCACCCCTCAGCTGTCCAATCACTGAGCGGAGTCTGAGTCACTGGAGTCCAGGCTGCCCTGTGGGGACGTGCTGGTGGTGGTGGTGCTGTGGTGGTGGTGGTGGTGGTGGTGGTGGTGGCAGCTGGCTGGCGGACAGTGCAGAGTTTGGGTGCTCCGTCTCAGGTTCTCCAAAGACTGCAGGAAGGAGCGGCGAGCCCTCTCCTCTTCCAGGGGCGAGGAGCCCTCCTCCTCCACCTCCGCTATCTCCGCGAACGTGACGGGCTGCGTCTTGAAGCGGGCCTCCCGGGGCCGGCGGGAGCGGCTCTTGCACCTGGCGGGGCCCTTGGGGACCGGCAGCTGCTGGGGGAACTCCTCGTTGGCCGAGGCCAGGAGGTGGGCCGGCAGGAGGTGGCAGCCAGAGGCTTCCATGGGCCTCGGACGCACAGCAGCCATTGAATGGGTTTCTTCTTTTTAAAAACCTAAAGCTCTCAATACCACTGCTGAAGTATAAAAATCTCTTCAGCTCTTCCTCTTTCAGGAAAATGATAATCCTTCACTTGAAAAGTCAGGCCAAATGTCCAGTGTCCAGGGAAAACCACAGCCAATGAGTAAATTAAGAAAACAAAATTGAGCTTGGTTTCAACTCTGTCTCTTCGGTCTCCTGCTCTCTCTTTCGTGAGCTTGGTACCGCGTGCTAGAACTAATGCTACTCACAGTGGCAGTAATACGCTCTTTTATAGACGTTAGAGACAGCCCTGCTCTGCTCACTGTGTTCTATTAGGCTCCTCCCTCTCCACCCCCACCATCAGGAGAGACTCCTCCTACACTGGCTATCAGCCGATCACAGTCAGATCCACAAAAATAAAGGCTGAGACACAGAGACACAGACTGGGGAGAGAGGGGGAGAGGGAGAGTACGAGAGAGGGAGAGAGAGAGAGAGAGAGAGAGAGAGAGAGAGAGAGAGAGAGAGAGAGAGAGAGAGAGAAGAGAGAGAGAGAGAGAGAGAGAGAGAGAGAGAGAGAGAGAGAGAGACTGGCCATAAGGGAGAGGAAGAGAGATCAATTTAAAATAACTACGCTCAGCGAAAATAAGACAACATGACAATGGAAGCTAAATATTTAAATGAAGAGGAAAGCAAGAGAGAGAAAACAAAGAAAGAGAAGGAAGAATTGAGCTCAGTAAAGATAAAACTCCCCTTGGGTAAATGGAGTGTCATGATTTTCAATAACATAAGTTATTAACGTAAATTGAAAAGACAAACAAACGCGGGTGGCTGTTGTCACTGCTTACAGTGTACATACTGGCAGATTCCTTCACGTCAGAGTCAACACAGGCGGACAAATGTTGTGTGAGAGTCATGTAGGTGCCTGTGTATCTACAAGAAACACACCTCTCACCTTTTGCACGCAAAAGGTGACAGCTTGTGATGTCTCTCTTCGTTGTGTAGGATTCCTACGCGGGCTGATTTCTATTATATTCTAACTGGGCTGGTTTTGCTGGGAAAAGGGAAGGAAGTGACGTCTGCGCGGATAATGGCAAGAATGCCTTATTTTATACCTAATACTTATATTTTATTTCCCTTTATGAGTATAACTAACATTATATGATTGTTATTGCCTCATCCCACAGACTTCGCACACCAATACTCTGAATGCACAAGCTCAAGCAGGCTGCAGTTCACTTTACAGCCAAAGGGGCCAGTAATGAGAAGGAATGTCAGATTCCTTTAATATTCAGCTGACAGAACAGCTATATTTGATTAGCAAGAAGTGAAACAACATTTAACAACTGCTGCATCAGAGGCTATTGGGTTTGTTGCGCAGCAAGCCTTCACACATCTGAATTCATCTTTGTCTTATGTAATGTATAAATAGATGCATTCGGCAAAACACATTTACTGAATGGCATTTGTGAAACGATGAGTCATTTGAAAGACGGTTTAGTGATCGCACTCAGGCCTCAAATACTTCTCATAGGCAGTTCACATAGCTGTCGACATGGTAACCCATACGGTAACACAAGCAGTGATACCACTATTGGAACCACACCCTCTAAAATGATGTCATGGTGTCACCAGTGGCAGAGTCTTTGATTGTGTCGCAACACATCCATGCTTGCTGGGCTGACACGTTTCCCGTCAGGAGGATCGTGTGGTCTTCCCCATTCACACGGAGTGACGGAAGACCCTGAAAAGGCCGCTGTTCCATCACGCATTATGACCGTGGCATAATACAAGATTTATATGGCGAGCCCGTCGGCAAACCTGACACACACACAATTGTGTACATATGTACCTACCAATTATATCTAAATATACAATTTGAATGCATGGAGTCATATACACACTGCAAATGTCCCTCTCTAACATATATCCGTCCCACACACATGTCCTCAATAGGTTGATAAATACCCCTTGGATCTATTTAAGTTTAAGGTGTCCCAATCTAGCTGTCAGCTGCTGGTTATTATCACATGACATTTCTATTAGCTTTTAAATATGTGTGGTGGTCGTTACTGTGCATGTGTGTGTGAGTATTTATGATGTGTATGCAGGTATGACTGTGTGTGTGTGTGTGTGTGTGTGTGTGTGTGTGTGTGTGTGTGTGTGTGTGTGTGTGTGTGTGTGTGTGTGTGTGTGTGTGTGTTTGTATGCGTGTGTATCTTCGTAGCCTACCTGTGAGTGTACGAAGATGTGATAATGTCATTATCACATGACATTTCTATTAGCTTTTAAATAATATGTGGTTGTCGTTACTGTGCATGTGTGTATGAGTATTTATGATGTGTATGCAGGTATGACTGTGTGTGTGTGTGTGTGTGTGTGGTGTGTGTGTGTGTGTGTGTGTGTGTGTGTGTGTTTGTGTGTGTGTGTGTGTGTGTGATTTAGTGTGTATGTGTCTGTGTGTATCTGTGCGTGTGTGTTGTGTATTCAGATCCAATTAAGTAAAGAGAGGTTCTAGTAAATAACTCCTAGTAACGCCCCACTTGTAGCTGACCCTATGTTAACTCATATTGATAAACCAAGACCCACTTCCTCTATCATCATGGATTCTCAAACAGCTGATCTCATGGGGCATCTGCACAAGCAGTGGCAGCTGGGAAATAATCTGTGTTTTCCAGCGTGGAAATAGACTATCTTTAAGCTTCATTCCTCACCTTGATCATCCTTCAGGTTGAGACCAGCCTTCACTCTGCTGGAGTCAGATAACCAGGTGACGTCTAAATAGGCTGGGAACGGGAGATTGTTTGTCGCATACAAATGATCAGATGCATATCAGACGATATTCACTGTTGAATCCTATGAACAAATTTCAGGCATACTGGTCGGAAATAGTTGTATCTGATATGCATGGAGTAGTTGTGTGCTCATGGCTAGCAAAAATGCTAGTTTTGCTTATTAGAGGATATTTGGTCTATTTCCTTTCTATTTGCCATCTCAATGGAGTTAGAGACAACGTGGCTGGAGAAGAACAATCCTCAACCAGCAGGACAGGAATAAAGTTTCAGCTAATGGGAAAGTGTAAGTCTGCCCAGTAGAAACGGAGAGAGTGGACTATTTGGAGTTTGGTTAAGTTAGAATTATGGTTTATTATATGAACAAATCTCACTTATGCTGTTCTTGTAGAGTTGTTGTGTTGTGCCAAAGGTAACCATATTCCATGAAACAAAGTTTTACCTCTAGCTCCTTCCTTGACCTTTTTAATGCATGTCTACAGTCAAAACACCAAATGAGATCATCCACAAGATTGCAAAAATATAGACGCGCAAATGCGGTTGATAAAGATTAGATTATCGTGTCTTCAGGACATATTCTGAAGAGAATAGCAATTGTTCTGGCCTCAATAAATACACAAAACAAAACCCATACAATTAATTTCTCCATTTAGCTTCATTGCTAGCGTATATAGATGTAGATGTATAACAACAAACCAAAACACAGTTAAACATTTATAAACATCAAACCTACCCTGCCTTTTGATTGTATTAAACTGCAGTTGGTGAGAGTGAGCGTCACTGGCTGATCGATGGTGTCAGGAGGCTGCTGCCGGGCCTGAGGCTGGGGACAGATTTCAGGTCAGCCTATGGTCACTCACTTCCCTCACTAAATGTTTTTCCCTTTTTGTCTTTCTAACTAACAAAAACCAACACAAAAATGTATATAACATCCACAGAATATTACATTTCACAATTATAATATAATAGACAGACAGACAGACAGACAGACAGACAGACAGACAGACAGACAAGAATGGCCATAAGAGAGAGGAAGAGAGCTGGAGAGCAAGAGAGAGAGAGAGAGAGAGAGAGAGAGAGAGAGAGAGAGAGAGAGAGAGAGAGAGAGAGAGAGAGAGAGAGAGAGAGAGAGAGAGCGAGAGAGAGAGAGGGGGAGTGATCTAGACTGATAAGGCCGGGGTCTGAGGGGAAAAGCCAATAGTCAGGCCCATGAGATCAGACGTTGAGGAACATGCCACAGGCTACCTCACCCTACGCTACCCACCGCCAAACTACCGCCCAATCTCCATGGCATCGGCCCCAAATGTCAGGACGGCTGGTGAACTCTTTAATGGGGAAGATGTGGGGGGGGGGGGGGGGGGGGGGGGGAGTTGGTAAGTCAAACAATATTATGCAACTGCTGATTATTCAGTGGAATAAGTGTTTGTGTGTCATTCTAATAAGACTTCTCTAAAAACACACAAGCCACTTTAGACGTAGATGCTTTCTTTACTCCTTATGGATGTAATTTCAGCAGACTATTGAATGACTCAATGTTTAAATCCCTATACCTTGCAATAGCGATTAAGCGTTTTCTCCATCAACAAAAGAAATGTAGCACACACCCGCACAAGCGCACAAATGAAACATGTGTATTCGTGGTAACAGAACCGGTCCAAGTGAGCCTGAGAACCAGTGAATCACTGTGGGTTGAAGTCTATTTAAAGACAGTGGATTGGCATTAAAACAACAGAGCTGTTTGCCAGTCACATAGCTATGTTTTGAAAAGGCTATATTTGACCATATCAAAACACAATCGTACATGTCAATATATTGCAAACAAGTGGAACTTTCTCGTTCTAATTGAGACGTTATGGACGTAGGGGAAGGGAGGACGAAGGATTGGATGATCTTCCACTGCTGTTTCTTTACTGCACATCACAGGGTAACCCACACTCATGTTAAGCTCAACCCGTCGGCCTTATTGGCCCCAGGAGACAAGGGACTGGAACCAAAGCCATGGCCAGACCCCACCACTCTGACCCTGACCACTCAGATCTTAACCACCTGACCTCATCGCCCTCGCATGGCCACCGCCATCAGGGAGAAGGAGAAGGAGCTCAGAGGCGTTGCTAGGCAGAGGCAACCCAGGCGGTCGCCGAGGGCCCAATCTGCAAGGGGGGGGGGGGAGCAATTCGTTGCCTGCCCCCATGTATATATTTGTATCATTAAAACAATTAAAATGATATTTTTCTACCCCGTTTCTCCAAATATTAGTCGTGGTCGATTCCTGATTTATGACGAGTTAGCGGGGGAGGGGCCAGCTGGGGACGTCAGTGCACTAGTTGGCATTTCACTGTCTGCATTGGTTTAGATGATCTGCCGGTCTGACCTGACCTGTAGCCTACTCAATTAAAAGATCAGAGCCTTTGTATTTATTTTGTGATGTGTTTATAGTAGGGGGGGATGACTTCGGAGAACGGGAGGACTTCCAGGAGACAGCAATAAGAGAGACATAAGTATCGGACTTACTCACACGTCACACTCTTCCCATGCACCTATGATTAGTGCATGAACGGAAACAAGGTTGAGTGGAGTGAGTAATCCAGTCACAGTGGAGTGACTGGATTACTGATCTAATCAGCTAATGCTCATGTATTTCTTTTCGAGGGTGACGACCCTTTAGTAAAACGTGTGTTCATGCAATTCCAAGCCCAATCTTCATTATTATGGCCAATTTGTTGAGATAGCCTTAGTGATCATTGGGAGAGGGCAGCAATACTTTTCCAATGCAATAACTCAAACAGATCAGAGAACTCTGAACCGAGAGCGAGTTGGAGAGACGACATGCTAGAAGGTGAGGAGGGGAGGAGGAGGGGAGAGGAGAGGAAGGAGACGAGGGGAGAAAAGAGGAGAGGATAGGGGAGAAGGGGAGAAAATAGGAGAGGAGAGGAGAGGGGAGGGGAGGAGGGGATAACATAGGAGATGAGAGGACAGGAGGAGGGGAGGAAAGAGGAGAGCAGAGGGGAGGAGGGGAGAGGAGAAGAGAGAGGACAGAAGGAGGGGAGGGAAGAGCAGAGTATATGAGAGCCAAAAGACGGAGGGGGCTGGGAGGCCCGAGCGTATCGGTCAGACCGTTCCCAGGCCACCTTCCCACCCCATAACCAGCAGGAGCCCCAAGTTGGTCGCCATGGAAAATGAAGCGTAGACCACCAAGCACATCCAACAAAGCAGATACACACACACACACACAATATACACGGGTACAATATAAATAACATATATAACAGGGCCGTAAATATGTGCATACAACACAGCCTCACTCACGTGTGTACAGTGTTGAAGGATGCTTCCCACAGGAGTTGAGTACGGACCCAAGGAAAGGTTTCGGTGCTTCAACTCTTCCACGGAGAGAGTAGATTAACACACCACGTGTCAACATGCCGTGAAAATGAACAGCACAATGATTATCTGGAGTACAGTCAATTTTGAAGATCGCTCATTTTTGCTATTTTGTGTCCACACATTGACATTGTGTAGGGATTTCTGCGTAAGCTATGTGCATAGAGCCCGGAGAGATAAGACGGAAACAGTACAAACTGTGCCGGGCGATCATAAGCACATGTCTTCTTAGTGACAGATCACGGGGCCAGGTGGAAGCACATTATGCAATATGTTGTTCTCTTCACAGACAATAGGTGCCGATGGGGAGCTTCCCGGTCTGGCATTAACGCCAGTAAGAGAGCATGTAGCTCAGTGTGAAGTGCTCCTTCCCAACAGTGGGACCCATCAAACATCCCCTGACCCATTACACAATGTGCTAGGACCCCCTCTGTGTCTCCTTGGGTACACCTGTACACTGATAAACACCCCCCCCCCCACACACACACACACACACACACACACACACACACACATTGAGGGTGATGTAGTACAAAATATGAGACTATATGCACTAAAACATTCATTTTCACTTCTTGTGCATCATGTTATTGTGTAAACGGAAATGATTCACATTGACATTGATATTGACGACCGCTGTGATAGGCAAACCTTTTAGCTCCATCTACCCATTAGCAGTTGTAAAATGACCCAGCTGGAAACCTTGGTTCTTGTTAAAGGTACTTCTTACCAATACAAATGGTTTTACTTTAAAATGGCCCCATCTAATATGTCCCCTTGATTTTGTGTGAAGACAATTTCATAAATATATTACAGTATTCAGGACCAACCAGTCCATAAAGGATGTAATAAACACAATATATAACACTAACCCTAAGTAGAATGATCATCTTGGGTTAAAACCCAAGATGCATGGGATGCATCCTGGGATATAAGAAATAACCAGCAGTAGATTTAATTCCAATGCCCATTTATTGCACATGTATTTACATTCATGATCAGACATAAAATGGAAGTTATAGAATTGTAATTTTAAGATATTTGAAACAGCAACTATCCCTGTCGAATATCAAACATGTAAACACCTTAACAGAAAACCTGCACACATAAACGCATAGGGAGGCTTCCTTAAAACACTGAGCCACCCCATAACCGAACAAGTCTACGCCTAGATGGGCTCCAACACCCACTTTACTCTCCTCGTTTACTCATAACAGCAAGCCCTGTTGCGTCTGAAATCACTTATGAAAGAAAAACAAGCCTTGGGATTGTGTATATTGTGGTCGCTTAAAGGATGCCCTCAGCCTAAGGGAGGGTCCACAGTGAAATACACACTCATGTTGGGCCTGTAGGCCCTTTCCAACCATTAACAGGTAAAGGAGCACTTAAATCAAACCCTGTGACGTGAACTGCCATACAAACCGTAAACACCGTTCTCCAGTAACATCCTCACCCCCCCTATTCCCTCACTGAGCCCCTTCCTTTGCTCCAGTATTCTTCACACATCGATCCACACTTCTCTGAGCGGTTTGAGGGGCTTCCTCTGGGAAGAGCAACATTCTCCCCCCCACTGTGTCCACGTCCACAGCTCCTGGCGCCTCACTAGTCCCTGGTCGGGGGTTACCAGTGACGGACATCAGACGTGGCTGTGTCTGTACCCCGAGCCAGCTGCTCCTCCGGGGCCGGCCTTCTACGAGGGGTGGCCTGTGACGCGGAGCTTGGAGCCCGGCCTGTGACCCTGGGGCTCAGGGTAGATGGTTCGGAAGGTGAGGTTGATGCGTGGACCCCGGTCATGGTACTCTTTAGCCACCTGGTGCTGTTGAACGGAGAGACAGGGGCGGACATTTTTGTAGATTTAACCTCAAACCTTTGTTCACGTCCATATGGAAAAATGGAAGTCTACTCTGAAACCAGCCCGTGACACAAGTACAACCCTCTGTGATGCATCCTTCATAGAGCTGCATGAATATACGTATTGATAGGGATCTGTTGTTAGTTGTAGCTGTTGTATTGACAGAATGGGTCTTGTGTCACTGTGCAAAAGCCTATCTGAGCAAGTTTGCAGACAGGCATTTAGACAAACATTTGAAGGGAGAAAGTTTAGAAACTCATGCCCTCAGTCAGACTCCATGCAGACTCTGGGTGGAAGTTTCCCTCCAACCTCTCCAAACGTCCACAGTGCTCTGAATGGTAACTTTGAGAAGGGCAACCAGCTGTAACCCAGCTGGATTTCCCTCAAACTCTGACTTTAAGTGTTACAACAGAAATCCACAATTACAAATAATCTAGTGATTCCATCTCCAGCTCTACATCAGCTGGTTGCTGTAGCCCCACAGCCCGTAGGTTACGGCTGTTTCCAGAAGGAATGCCTGCCCCAAGAGTCCTAGCAGTAGGTCACAAAGTTCTTTAGATCACTTCTTAGCAACAGAGCTAATGGAAAACATGCTGTGTTTATTGAGAAAATGTACTAATAACATTTGACTACATTTATATAACAGAAAGTCAGACTACTTTTCTCCCTAATGTTAACAGAAACAAATTGTCTCAGAGGAGGAGTTCAAGTGCCAAGTGTAAACCCTCTCAAATCCCCCGACAACACAACCACACTTCTGCATTGAGGACAGACAGACCCGGCTGAATATTTAACTAAACAATCAACTACCATTCAAAACGTCTGGCCTTAACTTATGTCTGAACCACACAGACTTACGGCCGGATAGTATTTTCATTTTTTTCTTGAAGGTTCCCTCAAGGTTGTTGGAGGATTTAGGAGAGCTCTCACCTAACTGTCCCCATAAAACACTGAACTTCTCTGCCTGTCTTCTTTCTCACCCCGTCATGTAACACAATCTTTCCATTGCGGAACACTTCCTGCCTTCGTCCTGCTTGCTATAACTAGCAGTATGCATTCAATACACAACATTTTTATTTAGAAATATCCTCACCGTGAATATATACACTTTCTAACGTTAGGGAGGGGGATTTGCTTTTTGAAGAGAGAGCCAACAACCATCATAAACGATAATTAATAGGAACAATACACTTTTCCATGTCAATTTGCAACAGTTGTTCACATCACATTGTTTGTGATATAAATTACTTAAAGATGCTTTTAAACGAGAATTGTCGGTTGAATGCTTTCTGCCCTGAGAGAATCCTGTTGCCTCCCATAACTGACAAGATATTACTTATTACTGTATCACTTTAATGAGATGTACTTTGTTCAGTCATTTGTAAATAAAGAGGCTCACTGAGTTACAGGCTAGTTACATGAACCTGGTGACGGGTTCATGTGATGGTTCAGTGCAATACACAGGGCACAGATCACCTCCAGTGGGTGGGGCTCAGACATAGCAGAGAGGGAGCTAGGGGAGCACTGTGCTGGAGGCATTTGACTTGCCATTATGGGGTGTGGCTCTGTCTGTAGGAGAGAGGAGGGGGCGTGGCTCTGTCTGTAGGAGAGAGAGGGCGCGTGGCTCTGTCTGTAGGAGAGAGGAGGGGGCATGGCTCTGTCTATAGGAGAGAGAAGAGGGGGCGTGGCTCTGTCTGTAGGAGAGAGAAGGGGCGTGGCTCTGTCTGTAGGAGCGAGAAGAGGGGGCGTGGCTCTGTCTGTAGGAGAGAGAAGAGGGGGCGTGGCTCTGTCTGTAGGAGAGAGAGGGCGCGTGGCTCTGTCTGTAGGAGAGAGAAGAGGGGGCGTGGCTCTGTCTGTAGGAGAGAGAAGAGGGGGCGTGGCTCTGTCTGTAGGAGAGAGGAGGGGGCGTGGCTCTGTCTATAGGAGAGAGAAGAGGGGGCGTGGCTCTGTCTGTAGGAGAGAGGAGGGGGCGTGGCTCTGTCTATAGGAGAGAGAAGAGGGGGTGTGTGGTTCTGTCTTGATGATCAGATCTAGAACAAAATGCCCACAAAACCTGAACTGGTTTATTTGACCATAAAGACATGTTTCAGATAAGAGATAAACATTTGTTTATTTATAAAAAAACGTAACAATTTGTAGTGTCTGTATTTCCCCCTAACTAGTGTTCACAATATAGGGATTATTAATGGGGGCCTATTTTAAGACTAAGAATGTAAGAGAAGTAATCCATGGTGTGTGTGTGTGTGTGTGTGTGTGCGCGTGTGTGTGTATTTTGAAGTTGTAGAAGCAGAGTCAATTGACAATATGGCTGACTGCCATTTGAGTGAGGGCAGATTGAAAATGCTCCAAATGTAAATCATGTGGTCCACAACTGAACCCCAACTGAAATGCATTCCCTGGCAAACTTTAATAACAATCTGTCAACTATGTTGCTGTTTAAAATCTCTGTTGCATGCTTGGTACTAACAAAGCAACTGGCAAAAACTGCTTCCTGGCAGAAGTTGAAAAGATAGGCTGTTTCAGTCCCAGTACTGTTATGTGTCTCTCCCCCTTTCCTATAACCATGTAACTAATAAAGCAGGCTGTCACATTACCGGAAGGAAATTATGACTTTGACAGCTGAAGTGCATTATTTTCCATTACCAAGACAGGCCAGAGTGGATTATTCTAGTTAAACGAAAGTTACCAAAAATGATCAGATATCATTAACATTAGATTTTATGTTATTATATTATATCATCAGTTGAAATTTAAATATTACAGCATATTTTTATGCTGCGTTGTTCTGCAAACATCTGATCCATAGTTCCATTCCACCATTGTCTTTACAAGGGAGTGACCTCAAAATATATTTATTAAACGTGGTAATGTCTTGAATAACCTTCAACATAATAATCTATATCATTTTGTCCATGTAATTAAAATAGCACTGTGATAGAGAACTCATGTGTAAAAGCCTATGTTTTGGCCGATCTCCGCTAACCAGTGGGAACTCTCTACTCTGCTCAAACTCAAGTTGCGTTCTTTCGTGACGTTGAAGTGCCTTGGGAGGAGCCCTCTCAGGGCAGCGGTTGATGCTGACGGCTGCATCCAATAGAGGCTAAAGCTTCTTGGCCGCCTACAGATTAAGGCCTTTGTGAGTTTGAGTGTATGGGTGTGTGGAGCACAAATCTGGACATCGGTTGACTTTAATGTCCGCGTCAATGGGAGGGTTAAGCTTCTTCTAAACATATAGAATAATGCTTCGGTCTGTGGCGCATTGCATCTATAACAACGCTCCATACTTAAAATGATGGTACTAGCTTAAAAGGTTTGGCATGGGTTGTGACCATGTGTGACCTTGTGACCTAATGCATTGATGACGGATTAGGTCACCAATAACACCATGTAATGCACTATAAACATAGAGTGGAGATTAGCCACATTGTTGCCGGATTGTACCTGCCAGTCATCCTGTGTGGCTCCGTCCATCACGAGCAATGATCCATGGCCCAGAGGGACCCGAACCCTCTCCACATAGGTATAGTCGCCGTTCTCTTCCTGGAGCGCGCACACACACACACACACACACACACACACACACACACACACACACACACACACACACACACACACACACACACACACACACACACACACACACACACACACACACACACACACACACACACACACACAGGTATTATCAATTGATAAACCAAGATCATCGATTGGCCCATCTGATATAAAGTGCTGGGTAGGCCCCTTTCCACTTTTCTCTTTTAATACAACATACAAACATCCCATACAAATCTATTCAATGCTCGAACAGTACAAACGGAGATGAAGGAGCACGGACACCGCCCACAGCGGGCCCCCTCTCACCGGCGGGGGCTGTTTGCGCAGGCTGAACAAGCGGGTGTCTCCCAGGCTGAGGGAGGCGATGGTGGGGGCGGGCCCCAGGGAGGCCTCGTCGTCGCTGTGCCAGCCAATGCTGTCCTTGCCGTCGCGGTACAGGTTACACAGCAGGGAGTTGAAGCTGCTGCCGTCGCCGCACGCCTCCTGCACCTTCTCCCGCAGGCTCAGCAGCAAAGGGCTCCACTGGGTGAGGGAGTGAGCCGTGAGCGAGAGGAGGAAGAGGGAATAGGTACGGCACATCATTCAAGAGATGCTTGTGTGCGTTCCACCTGTGTGTTGGCCGCCATTGTTGAGTTTGCATAGGTGTAGGGCAACTCTCCGAACCAGCAGGTTAACCGAGGCTCCTCGTAGCCATCACCTGAAACCACATACACTATGTTAACGGTCTGGCTGGCACACACACACACACACACACACACACACACACACACACACACACACACACACACACACACACACACACACACACACACACACACACACACACACACACACACACACACACACACACACACACACACGAATTGTCTGTGCTTTCATTCATCTGCAGCACACTTGCAATCTTTAGCTTCATGATGAAAGCGGGCCTAAAGTCTGAGAATTGTGCTTACTTTGAAACACGGATTACTTTTGGCTCTTATCATTACACGCTGGTCAACATCCAATGTCGACAACCTGATTTCAGCTCTCTCTCTCTCGCTCTCCTTCTTTGGTCTTGTTGGCCTTATATGCGTCTATCTTTCTCTCTGGGAAAAGCTTGACCTCTTCCAAGAACCAGTGTCTGCTCTGCCAGTTCATAATGCTGTGATGTCTGGGACAGGGCCCTGAGGTGGTAGGCTAACAGCTTGTTGTGAGGATCTCAATAACCCATTAGGAAAGGCTTAACTCTTGCCATGAAGAACAGATAACATCAGAAAATAAAGATTGTTATTTTGTTGGAAAATGTTAGTCATCATTTTTACAAAGGGAAAGGAATAGAGAAGATAAATTTGTATATTTTTACTTGTGTTTATATATTATTTCATGCAATAAATGTTTTATATTGATTTGGTTTATTAGTTTATGTAAATGTGGTTTCAAACCTTGTCTATAGTTGGTTTTCTGGGACCAGGGCAGCTCTTCTAACAGCTTACTGAAGATCCAGTCAGCCTCCTTCTGTTCCAGAAACCAAGGAACCAGACACAGTCTTCCCACACACGCACATGCACACAAAGAGACGATGGAATCAGTCGTAAAAGTTATTTCAAATACCCTTTTACTGGCAGTGGCCAGTAAAGCGGTCTTGAAAAACAAGCTGTTGACTGCTACCGTAAGGATGAAAATAACTTTGGTTGCAGGATTCTAAACCTTATCAAGTCAAACTTCTTGGTAGATGAGAAAGTAAACTGACAACCCAACTGACTTTGTTCAGCTATGTATTGAGAGAATAAATACAAAATATGCATAATATTTGGAGATGGTTTAAGAGATGAGGTCTAAACTTAAGACAACAAACTATGACTGAGGTTACGATCCCTAGGGTAGATGTACTGTTAAAAAATATAAGCAACGATGTTCACATATCTGTTCATATCAGATGTCCGCTACAGACATAGTAGTAACACTGCTGAGTGTACTTTTGCAGTCCCTGTTGTATGTGGTACTAAACAACACATACAACAGGGACTACAGGCTGTGGCAATGGTCATAGATTAATTAAAAAGGGATGACTGCCATCTAGTGGAATAACCTCAGCTATTACAACAAAGGTGACAAGAACAGGATGAAGCCAGACGCTTCTCATCTGCTTCCTCTTCATTGCCATCATCATCATCATCATCATCATCATCATCATCATCATCATCGTCACCATCATCATAACCACCATGCTTTCAGTTAGGTAGAAGACAATTTGTAAATAACTTTGTTTAATTTAATTTAGAAATTTCGCTATCCTTAATAATCTTGGAAATGTTGTGTTTCATGGGACGACTTTGGCAAGTCCATGTTCTCTGCAGGTCTGTGGGAACACTGCCCTTACCTGGAGACACCTGAGGGTCCATTGCTAATGACATGATCACCAGCAAGTCTGTGTGCAGAAACAACACGTTGATCAACAGTAAATTAATATGTCAATGAATATTAAAGTTTAGTCTGAGCATCTGTAAAGTAGTAACATCTGACTCTTACTCTATCAGCTTCTCAGCAGGAGCTTTTCTGACTGTCTAAGACCAGGAAAGGGAAGGAAAGGAAAACATTTCCCGTGAAATAGAGACATAACCCAATTGTATTTCGTCTCCTTTTGAATGTATCTTCTACCTCGGTAGGCTGTTGAAAGTCAAACGCTTTTTGCTCCGATCCAATCCCCCAAGACGCAGTCGAGTTTACATTTCTGGTTGGCAGGTTGTTGGATACAGCTCCTGCTGTGAAAGACATATTAAATAGGTCCAGGATTGTTTCATAGTTGGTAGGTAGTCAAAAGCCCCAACAACATAGTGCAGTCTATGAACCTACCTGCTACTCTTGGTTGTTTGGGTACCTGTTTGGCCCAGGACCCCTGGACTCTGGCACGCTGGCGCTTATCAGACATCACATCTATAGAGGTCGGACGTTGGCAGATAGCAATGAACTATATCTTAGACAATAGTGTAGCTAGCATTGCTTGCTTTAATTACGTCAGGTTGATCAATCTAACATAATAAATACAACAAGACACGCTATGCTTAAATGCGTTTGAATTTGTCAGAGGAAAACCTCGAATATATAAACTTTCATAATAAGCACAGCTGGGTAACGTTACATCTGATCCCTAGCTCTTAATAAAAAAAATAAAAAAAAGTTTACAAACGTCACTGCTTGGTTAGCACTAGACTATCATTGATAAGGTTTTGAATTACAGTTTACCGACCTGCCGGCTTAATAAAAGAAAGTGCGGTTTCTTGAGATTGTGTTGACTTGGGACACGGTTCTGCTGGTTTGCTAGTGTAACACGTGTTACAAGAAAATAACTCCGACCCGGAACTACGATAATGATATCCATTACATTAGTGTCATTGACTGGCCCTCCATGCTATTCAAATAATAAATTGACATTCGAAACGTGTTAAAAGTACAAAAGTTTATTCAGTTTAAAGTCAAAATTATTAACATTAACAATTAAAGATGCATATTACCACTTTGTGAACACATTCAGAAAATCCTCAGACTACACAATAACTCTTCATAAGGCCTCTTTGAATACATTCAAATAAGGCTTTTTCTGGTGTGCAAAGGCCATGCTTCAAAATACATTTTGCATAGATGTACAATTCCTAAGAAAGTAAGCAAGTTGAGCAGTACCAAAGTAAGACATAAAACAATGGCTAACTGAAGAACTTAAGGGTGTACTGGAGTCTCTTCCTCCCTTTTGCAAACAAATTGGACAATCATCACTGTAAATGCACGCAGTAAGGTATTAGTTAATTAAAAAGAAAAGGATGCAAAAATCAGGGAATTCAATCAGCACAACCAAACCCACCACTTTCCGTTTTTGTAAATAAAAGGACAACGTATGAAAGGAAACAAAACTCCCATTATCAAAATAACCCTTTGATCTATATGGTTTGTTCTTTCAGAAGCAGCATATTGTTGTGCGTTGTATTCCAGAAGAGAATAGAAAAATAATAAATACATTTACATTTCTTAAACAAAACAAAAAATCCACCACCACATTTCCGCTGCTTACAACAGCAGGTTAAATACTTGTCACCATTTCTTTGTGTCATACAATGTACCACAAACTCCTGTACCAAACAAACTAGTATTTAGGAACAGAGGCCAACAATTTGTTCTGATTTCACCAGAAGGTAGAGTGGATCAATCTCAGACACACCCCGAGGAAAAAATATTTCTGATGGAATCCTTCTTTGACGGGATCAGAGCAGGCCGAGGCAGTGGACTCCCTGCTAGTCACTCTTCAGGCTTGCTCCGTTCTTCTGCTCCCTCAACCGCCTCCGGTTCAGGTATCCGGTGCGCTGCACCCTGTTCATCGCGGCTCCCAGGAAGATCACAATGTTGATGGGCACCACCTTCGTTGTGATCCAACCCTACGAAGAACCACACAACAAACGCTCCATTGTAAACAGATATTACTATGCAGCTTTTGGGGATTCCCACTTTAAATGTTGAAGTGACTTTCAAAATTTCAAATCAACTTGGTCATTTGCCCAAAGAGCCATATGAATGTGAGCAAACGGGGTGAGAGTATAATGTGTAACAAGCACTGTGCCAACCCTCTTGTTTAAATACAACTGGCAGGGAGGGATGGAGCTACGCAAAAGGGACTCAATTAGCTTTCTAATTCGTTTTTTACTGAAACTTCACAATAAAATGACAAGCAAGCCCCCCTCCCTCCCTCCCTTCTGACCATCGCATTGCACTATATAATGATCCGACGCTACGTTCTTATGCAAGCTATGTTAAGGCTTAGTTGTGGTTCCATGTCCACGCAACGCAAGGGGGATACGGACCCATTACATCTTTGCAGACCCTCCCATGCGTCCACCGCAAGGCCTGACGTGTGGCTCCCAAAAATGATAACCTGGTGTCGAGGCGACGCACCAGTTAGGGCTGTGATTGGTCCGCTCACTAAAATCCGACGCAGAACCCAAAACAGGTCAACGACTGCGTCGAAGCGTGTGCGTGGTCATCGTGTTGCGTCGACGTGGAACCATAACTGAGTCTTTAGGCTTTACGTCCGCTTTGTTCTTATACAAGCTATGTTAGGCTTTATGCCAACTATGTCCGCTACGTACTAATAAAAGCTATGTGTGGCTCCTTGAGTCTGAAGCATGAGCAGAGTGCTTACCATGACGGCGTGGGGGAAGTACCCGTTGGTCTGGCTCTGCAGGCCCACGGTGCTGAGCTCCGCAGCCACGTAGCGCTCGGGCGTGGGCTTGTCGAAGGTGGGCTTCTTGATGCGAGTCATCTTGGTGACCACAAAGAAGGGAAGCACACTCTGCAGGGAGGTGGGGGAACTATAAGCTTTAGAATGCACTGCTAAAATAATATCCTACAAGTCATTAAAGGCCCAATCCCATTTCTACCCCTTACCCTTACCCCTCCCCCTTGTTTTGAAGGGGTAAGGGGAAGGGGGGAGGGGTAAGTGGTAGAAATGGGATTGGGCCCAAGTATAAGCCATTAACACTTATTTCACTTGTAGCCACGTATCTGGGGCTTCGATTCAGTGATTGAGTAGCAGGCCACCTCTCCTTGCCGATATAAGTCACTCAAGTCTCCTCGAGTAGAGGCATAGATTATAAATACACATCGGTTCAAGCTTTAAATGACTCCCTCACAATGAAACAATTTAGATTTATAGATTTATATAAGTTTCATAAAATCACAATATGAATTGGTTTTAGTTTTAGGATATACTCATTATACATGAACTGGACCAAGCAGAGTTCAACAACTACAACAAGTCTTAATCAATCGATAAAACAAACACCTGGATGATGATGCCCTGGCGTCTGTACTCTTCCTGGAGACCCCGAGAAAAGAAGTCCACAAAGGCCTGGAGAACAAGAAAAACGTGGTGAGAAACAGCAGACAAGACACATCCCATCCCATGACAAACACACATCCCATCCCATGACAGACACACAACCCATTTTATGGGTTCAACTATGGTACTCTGTCAAGTGGGCACCGTGGCCACTGTATCAGCAAACACACTTAATACATTCACAAATAACAATCTAATGCTTAAAGGTTGGACCCGATACTCTGGACCCGTGTTTTTCAACCTGAGGTACACGTCCCAACGGGATAATGAAGGTTGTACATGGTGATTTTTTTCTTGAAACAAGTATAGTATTATGTCTTGTTATCGTTTGTTTAAATTAGTGTTTGTCGATGAACACACATTGTCATGATCATTTCGTATAACGGGGAGCTAGCACTCTTTGCTTAGTGACTGCATGGGTCTTCATCTATTTGTTACCGTTTGCATACGATGTGGTCCATGAAAGGTCTTTTATGACAATTTGGTGGTGCACCTCAAGCCAAAGGTCTGGTACCATTGAACCACTGCTCCAGACACTGATTAATGTCTGGAATAGTACGGCTCTAGTGATACTACAATTGCCGACGGTGACCAAGCCCTTTGTATTTTGTGTGATGATAAAATAACAGTGGTGCCAGTGAAATGGGAGGACTTGGGGAGACTTGGTGGAGAACCTGAAGAATTTGGCCAAGACAACTGAAGGATGGAACATTTAGTTCCACACTTTATCACACTAGTTCGAAAGTCCAACCCAACAATAACAACGTGATAGTTGCTCATGACAAGGCCTTTGAACAAGAAGGTAGCCGCCGCAATGTTGGGCTGGATCACGTAGGAAGGGAGCCCAGGGGTCCACACCCACCTTGGAGGCAGAATACACCGTGAGCAGAGGCACCGGGTACATGCCACTGGCCGAGGAGATGTTCAGAATGACACCTGTGGACCTGAGGAGGTAAATACAAAACATTTGGAGGGAGCACAGTGGTAAATAGGGCTGCACAAATCATACTTAATACTACATACAATATTTACTACCTATTCTGTCTTTCAGAGCGGAAGCTACAATATTAATATTTTTTGGAGGCGGTACACGCAAAATGAAATGGTGAATTTGAAAAATTTTCCTTTTTTTAAATTGAAACTCAAAAATAAGTAAATGGTTCAATATGTTGGTGTAGGGAAGCACCAAACTAGGGTTACATCAGCGTTGCAAGTCGAATCTCTCCGAAACCTCAACGATGATAGGTCTACTCAATCAATACATAGCTGTAATATCTCCAGCCATATCTCTCCCTTAATACACCATATCAGACTCAATACACACGTCAGTTATTTAATAAAGTGCTTTGAAAAACAAAGTCTCAACGC
This sequence comes from Gadus macrocephalus, assembly GCF_031168955.1. Classification (NCBI taxonomy): domain Eukaryota; kingdom Metazoa; phylum Chordata; class Actinopteri; order Gadiformes; family Gadidae; genus Gadus; species Gadus macrocephalus. The sequence goes on from NC_082390.1 coordinate 11,688,555, forward strand.
CTCGACGCGAGTACGTCGTACACAACAATGCGTGTGCACACAAACACAAAAGACAGAGTGGTGCTGGCGCTGGCACTGGCCGTGTGCGTTGCCATGGCAGCCTGTTGCTGCAGTGATGTAGCGGAGCGACGCTCCAGGCTCACACGGCATCCAATGTGCATGCAACGCTATTGGCCAGGAGGGTGGGTCACAATGAGGCAGCACAGCCAATCGGGTGGGAAGAGCACTTTGTGTGAATTGAAAGCTTGTCAGCATTGTGAACAAAGGAGCAGGAGGGGAAGATGGGTGTAGTGAGGGAAAAGCCTGGTTGTGTCTTTATTTTTTTGTTATTTGAAGTCCCCAATGAAAAGAGCTGGCAACCAGGAAGGCTCTTGGAAACTGAAATGGACCACGTTTTACTTTTTGGGCATGTTTGGTCGTGCCTCGATCTCTCATTAAATGCACGCAATGATACTCCACTGCAGTCACACCGAAACCACACTGAGCCACTCACCTTTCAGCCATTCTGGGAAGCACGAGGCGCGTCATCTGTTAATACAGACAAAGGAAAGATTAACTTTGGTATGGAAGAACACATGCAGACAACGTTAAAGGAGAAATGACATAAAACACGAGGGACAAGGACACCTCAGAAGTGTGAGACAGAGACAGAGACAGAGACAGAGACACACACACACACACACACACACACACACACACACACACACACACACACACACACACACAGAAAGAGAGAGACAGAAAGAGAGGGAAATGTGGGCAGAGAGTGCAGACAGCGTAGGTGTGGTCTCTCTATGCTTCGGGAACAACTGCCATTACTATCGCGAAGCACGTTAAAGAAGGAAGACTTAATCCTCACAGAACACTGGTTTGAAACGGCACGAGCTACACATTGTGAAAAGACATAGGAGAGGAGAGAAACAGACTGCAGAAAGTATAGTGTGACGTGTGGTTGAGAAAAACAACTGACAAACCAAATGAACAGGGGTTGGGGTCTCACCTGGCACACTGAGGTTATATTGACGTTGATCATGTACGTGATGAACTGAAAAATAAACAGTGACAGTCAGACCGATTTTTTATTGGTCATGCCCACTAGTTGTATCCAAGAGTACAGTTATGGAGATTAAATAGCCATTTTCTGAGAACAATCAGGGCCAAATTGAGTACTCACATTGTCCAGATCAGGTATGTGAAGATAATACTCAGGGTATGAATAGGACACTCCGACATTGTTGACTGTGAAAAACAACAACAAAACATTCACCACTATTGGAAACTATTTCAAATGTTTAACTTGGCAACAGACTAGATGCAATTTGTACCACCAGGTGGCAGAAAGATACAAAAAGAAAAACTAACTTCACAACCACACCTTGCAACCTGGATAGTACATCTTGCAAATCAAATAAAAAAGGACAAAGAGTCCCTGTAAGGTTCCGCTTAAGGAGCGAATATTGGTATTGCCTAAACCCAAAACAACCTACCTGATCAAACATGACAGCAACAGGCCAAAACAACACACATTCTGTGCGACTCAAGTCTTTCAAACCCATCTAACACTTTTGATAAATTTTTCTAGGCTGTAATATTCTTTGAGCTCTCATCTCTCATAGACTAAAGCTGCGATAATAAAATGGAGGGACAACTTTTTGATCTTAAAAAAAGTCAAATCACGTGGCCAAGACCTTCGTAAGAATTTGGCCAAGACAACTGAAGGATGGAACATTTAGTTCCACACTTTATCACACTAGTTCGAAAGTCCCACCCAACAATAACAACATGATAGTTGCTCATGACAAGGCCTTTGAACAAACTTATTTTTCTTTTTGTTTGAGGTTGACAACAAAATTATACTTGAAGGTATTCCGCTTGAGTCACAAAAAGAAAGGCACTGGGGTAGTCTGCGAGCCCCCTGTGCCATGGTAACGGCATGTTCCACAGAGGGTGTGGTGCATTGCAAAACCATATTCATGCATTCCTACGTTTCCACTGCCTCGGCCCGCAGGTTAGAGGAATAAGATGTGAAGTGTTGCGGCCAAATTGTACCTGTAGCAGGAATTCAACACTGGTACTAGTGAGCCTATCGACGCTCTTCCAATGTAAATGTGAATTTGTTTTCTTTTCACTTGCTACATTATCTCTGCTCCTTCATCATCTCATTGTTGGGTTTACGGTCAAATTGGGCCTAGCTTTAATGAACTCGAAAACAACGACAAAGATATCAACATTTAGATAAACCAAAAAGTCATGGTAGATTCTTTGTAGTTTTGTATTTGGAGCAGACAGAGAGCCGTACGACATAGCATATCATGCCAGTGGAACGTCCAGAACAATCGTAAACTGCAGCAGTTTGACAGAAAGGGCTTTGTCTGTGCTTAATGTGTGCATGTTGTCTGTGCTTAATGTGTGCACGTTGTCTGTGCTTAATGTGTGCACGTTGTCTGTGCTTAATGCGTGCACGTTGTCTGTGCTTAATGCGTGCACGTTGTCTGTGCTTAATGCGTGCACGTTGTCTGTGCTTAATGCGTGCACGTTGTCTGTGCTTAATGTGTGCACGTTGTCTGTACTTAATGTGTGCACGTTGTCTGTACTTAACGTGTGCATGTTGTTGAATATGAAAGCAAGAGGAATGCAGTCCTTACCGAGTACACCAATCTCCAGTCCAGCTAGCCCTGCGTCGATCTTCTCATAAATGTCTGACCGGCCAAAATCCACTGCAATAGTCCTGGTCTCCACTTTAAATTGATGCTCTGAGAAAGAGCAACATTTTATTAGAAAACATGTACATCGTCAAAACTATTTTATGAACTCTTTGCAATAAATATATTTTTCAGGATAACTTCATTAACATTGATTATGGTTGAAAACAGCCCAACAACAAGGTGTGTTACAACACTGCAATACCATATTCCAACAGGAGGAGGCACCTCATACCAAAAGATGAAGGAATCCCTTGGCTGGTCTTAAGAACAGTCAAAAGACTCCTTGGTCTTATGGGTGAAAATTAGGAAGAAAATGCCTCAGATACAAAGTCAAGAATATTTATTTGCATGTGTAAATGAAAATGGCCAGGAGTACAGCTTTTAAAGAAAAGGGATGAATTAGGAAACGCAACAGACAAAAAATGGATGTGCTTCGGAAACCTGCATCCCCATCTCCTTGGGCTATTTTTAGCCATTTAAAAACATCAAGATATCCGTCTAAAGTAGTGCATGGAGAGAGGCTGGCACCAGGGAGGGCTAACCTAAGGCTCGTGCCTCTCTGGTTCTGCGGGGCTAATTGTGAGGAGACAACGTTTGGCGTGCTACACCCTGCTCGTGACTACCTGCCCCCCCCCACCCCCCCACCCTCCCCTTCCTCTGGTGGATTTGAAGCACGACAGGGGGAAAATTACTCGATGGGAGAGATCCAGTGGGGAGAAAAATGAATACAAGAAGAACAAAAATGAAAGTCGTGAGGGGCATTATTTGAGATGGGAGGGGGGGAAACCTCCATTATTTAGAGTCATAGCCCTTTTGTTATCCTTGCTTTCTTACTGATCTGGTGTAACCTGATAAACCCAGTACCCAGTCTCTCTTGTCCCCCTCAGGTTCACTTTACGTTAAAATAGAACAACATGTTAAATTCCTTGAAATTTCAGAGGTTTGTTCAAATCCTGACTGGATGGGTTGAAACCTTATTGCCTCTCATCACTTTTTTGAAAGGCTGAAAGAAAACAAAGGCGACTTCCCTTCTGGGTTAAGGCAGAAAGGACTGTGCATTTTCAGACACAGACACACAGGCACACAGACACAGACACACAGGTCTCTTACCGAGGGACTTCGCCACGTCGTCCAGCTTGTCCTGCGAGCGACTGATCAGCATCATGGAGAAACCTCGCCGGGCCAGCTGGAACAAAAGAAACCACTTTCACCTCCTGACATCGCAGGGACAGAGCATCTTCAAGACTAGCCGGGCCCCATGGCTCAAACTCATGAGCAGGTCTCACGCATGGGGAGCTTATGGTGAACTTGATCTGCATGACCCTTAACCGGGTGGCTCGAAGTTTAACTTTGTCAGGGGATGTTCAATATGTTTGGTACTCAACTCAGAGTTTTGACCTACTGCTCAGAAGTCATTATCGAAAGACCTGACCTTGATTAAAGCACCCCTATCTGGCTGATCGGAATCATTTTAGTTTGAGAAGCATTTCACGTTGAAGATCTATGAACGCGGAAGCTTTTAGTCATAGAGAATCTGCAAATATAAATTTGACCTGTGAAAAACGAGGTCCGCCGCTGTGACCTCAACGTACGTGCTTGTGTGCGTTTGTGCGAGCGTGCGCACCCATGAGTCACGGCGTTCCCCGTGAAGGGTACGGACGTGAGGGCTGCCCCACGGACGACTCACCTCTTCAGCGTAGGACTTTCCAATGCCATCGGTAGCCCCCGTCACCACTGGAAACAAAGACAAGCGCAGCAGATCAACACACGGTTCGGTCTCCCTATAGGATAACCCCATATGATTCATCATCAACCTCAACACTGGCTCCAGCCTACTCCTCGGAGGCAGTACCGGGGCCACACCCAACCAGGTCGGAACGCAGCTAACAGCAATTCAACTGACAGAGATAAAAAAGACCCCGTAGGATGACAGGGGCCACTCTGCAGTAAGGCTTTGGGAATGGCGGGTAAATAAACGGAAAGGTAAGTGGTATCAATAAATGTAAAGGAGGATGAAAAGACAGCCATCAAGCAGTTGCGCTGAATGCTTAAGCTAAGGTTATGTGAACAGACACTCCTTGCCAAACCAGGCGAATATATGCCGTGTCCGACATTACAAGTTGGCTTTTGACTCATGCCAAGTGTGCCTTTACACGCCTTACAAAGCAACGACAGGAGGCAAAACTGGAACAACTTTAGGTGGTGGCTGTGTTAGGCGATAGAACATACAGGTCTAAGCCGAAGTGAGGTGGGTTTTTTTAAGCGCTCCCTCTACCTTGTGTAGAGGAGAAAATCTATTTTTAAACATTTATTGTCCCCCCCCCCCCGCCTCCTCCGCCAGAAAATGATGGAGGGAGAAAGAGCGAGAGAGAGAGAGAGGTCGAGAGAGAGAGCAAAAGATAGAGAGCTAGAGAGAAATAAATGAACAAGCATGTGGGGGGGGGGGGGGGGGGGGGGGGGGGGGGGGGGGTGAAGAGAGGAGGCGAGTCAAGAGAACACAGGAAACAAAGAAGTTTGTGTGTGGGGCGGTGGTGGTGTGAAAGTGAGGGGGACATTTTAGAGGTTCACGCCCATACCAATCAGTCAGTTCAATCAATCAGTTGTGCATCGTGAATACATATTCCTATCACGCCGAATAGAGACACAGACATAGATGGAGACAGACACACGCACACACGGAGAGACAGAGACAGACCGAGAGAGAGGGAGAGAGAAAGAAAGAGAGGAGCGCTCGAGAGGTGGTTGCTGATGACGAACATGGAACAGAAGAGGAAGGGGAAGGGGGGGGGGGGGGGGGGGGGTGAGCTGGGATCCTAGGGGCAGCTAAAAATAGAACGGGAATGAAGAGAGGGAACGAGAGAGCGGAGGGGGAAAGGAACGGTGGGGGGAACAGAAAAGCAAGGGATTGAATGAGAGTGCTGCGCAAAGTCAAATGAAAGAGAACGGAGGAGAAAAAGGGAGAAAGAGAAAGAGACCCTTGTTATTTTTAAACCTGCTTCTCCCACGTATTAAGAATGAAAACCCCTCGGCAGGAAAGCCTCAATGGGCGTGCAGCCGCTACCAAACCAGACTACAGCCCTGCGCAGGGAGATACCGCCGCCACCGTCATGGGGGAGACATTCACCGCAATGTTGAATGATAGAACAAAGGCTGGATTTTCAGTTTTACATTCAAACAAGTCTCCGTTATTACCAGCACCTTATGAACGCAACAGTGAGCAAAAAAAAAAGAAAAAGAAGAATGATAGCTGTGCACATGCTTGACACATGATCCCTGCGGAGTTGTCTTGGAATGCCTGTCGCGATGTTTAACACATTTTGTCGCCCATGTCCCAAAAACACATTCCCTGTGTACCTCAGCGCTTATGATCCATGATGCAAACCTCTGCACTGAGCACATTCCAGCCGCCGTTTCAGAACACACACACACACACACACACACACACACACACACACACACACACACACACACACGATATCTGTACACTTTGTGAGAGAGTTGTATGCCTTCCTTGCATAAATATTACAGAAATAAAAGGTCGAAAAAGGAGGCAAGAAGGGCTATATTGCTGATCGATATGCAATGGTATAGAAGCCTAAGGACGGTTCCCTTGAATGTGAAGCATCAGATGGCATTTAGCCTTCTCTATTGCAGTTGGTTCTGATGCGCTTCACGTCATTCTACAACAACTAAGACTTGATGCTTTAGGTCCGACTGCAGTGGATTTCTGAACTGTTATGGTGTTCATTTGATGGAAAGTAGTGTACGCTCCTTGGATAGAACCACCGCGACAAGGCTTCTTTTGGGATCAGCAGCATGCATCTCTGGTACACCGATGCTGCCTCCAAAGCGCTCTGACTGGGGGCTCAAGTGTGCTGTGCCTTTGGTGTGCGTCACATCCAGAACTCTTGGCACAGCTCTTCTCTCCTCTGACCCTCCTCCCCCTCCTCCTCCTCCCCTCCTCCCCCCCGCCGCCACAGCAACAGAGCAGCCCCTGCCTGCTCACTATTCCACGGGTCTAAAAAAAGCCGGACGGGTAAAAATAGCAGTATGCCTGCACTGCCTCATCCGTGCTGCCTGCCTGCTGCAGCAGCAGCGGCGGCGGCGGCGGCGGCGGCGGCAGTAGCGCCTGACGACCAACACCAGCCCTCCATCACCGTCGCTGGGCACCACTGCACACTGGCCCTCCAGAGCCGGCTTACTGTGTATTGGAGACGCACAGCAGCTCTCCTGCTGGACCGCATGTTCCGAGCCAAGCGGCTTGGCTCGGAACATGCGGTCCAGCAGGAGAGCTGCTGTGCGTCTCCAATACACAGTAAGGGCAGGGGTGTGTGTGTGAAGCCGTGCTATTATACTGGGCAGGATGTTAACGCAAATAACCTCATTCCAAAAATGTCCATTTAATATGGGAGGAGGACATAAGAGGATGACCTTCATTAAAAGGCACCAAATTTTAATTTGTGCTACGCCAAAAACGGCTCAAAAACCCAAAAGGGGGGAGGGTGAAAGCTTGACAACAGCCCTCCCCTCAGATCCTCCAGGAGAAGATCCTCGGTCCTCGTATGCTCCCGTTGTAGCGTTATGTAATCTGTCGCACTCCTCGCTCACCCAGCAACCAACGGCCCCTCCCCCCCAACACACACACACACACACACACACACACACACACACACACACACACACACACACACACACACACACACACACGATTAAAATCGACAAGTTCTTAGATGCTTTGATGGTTTACACTAGACAATGGTGGATGCAATGGTCCCAATAAGGCCATATTTGAAGAACTTTAGTAATAAGGGGTTTGATTGCCGTTGTTCCAGGACACCACGGTTTTCTTAATAATAATAAGAATTGGGAGAGGGAGAAAGGCTGAAGACTGTTACTAGGCAGAAAGGTGAATGAGGAGGAGAGGAACAGAAGTGTGTTTTAGAGTGAAGTGGTGGCAGAACCGGGAGATGGAGGGTTCTAGGAGGATGAAGGCTGGGTCATTTCCGATGGTGTTGTTCACTGTTGAATAAAAAGGATTATAAAAAGGAAAAACATTAAAATTGGGAGGACTTAAGAACCAAATTATTATACGTTTATTTATTTAGGACAAAAGAGTTCGGAGGGGAGTGAATTCCTTCGGATCCAAACCCTGAAAATGTACAGATGAAAAGCTGTAAGCAATGCACTCAGTGGCACTATACTGGGAGACACCTGCCGTACCTGGGTTTCTCCACCAGAGGGCTCATTCAACAAGAGGTAATGTCACTCGACTGCAAAGGAATCCCTCAGAAATCCCTGAAACTGCTCTGAATCCACTGCGGCTATCCTGCACTACCAATTACACCACAAATTCGAGCTGCATGCTTAGAACGATGGGGGTTTTGTTAGGTCATGAGACTTCAATGGCCTAACAAAACTAATAAAACATTCCGACAAGCAGGGGCGATTCTAGGTTCTGACTTTTGGGGGGGCTCAACCCCAGGAAGCCACAGGGGTATATGAAGTAAATAAAAATTCCAGATTTTTTTTTTTAACAACCTTTATTTTCTTAGATACTATGCTGTTGTATGTAGCCAATAGCTGGCAGTGTCAGCTAAATAATGAAGTTCTGAACCACTAAAGTGATGAAGGGAAAAAAGACTGTTTGGATGAAGTATTAATCATGGATGTGAACTGTAATAACAAATTTGAGGTATATTAAATTTACTTAACATATTTTCCTGAATATGTTACTGAAAGACATTGGTACAAAATGTACTGGATTAATAATATGAGAAACATACCACTATTTCGGGAGCACTAAATTATATCGCCTCACTTTCATGGACCCATACAATTTTATAAATTGTATCAAAATACATTTTTATAAAACTTGTGATGCAAAAAAAATCAACAAGTACAACATGTACTAGCCGAATACTATGAGAAACAGAGCACTATTTCGGGAGCACTAAACTATGTTGTCTCACTTTCAGGGACCCATACATTTTTATAAAACTTCTGAAAAAATCTTGTTGTTCTGATGCAAAGAAAAAGGGTGCTAATTTTCAATTAAAAAATGTCTGTCTGTCTGTGCGCGTGCGTATCCCTGTGACTGAGTCGGAGTGAGCAGAATCACGTCATGCGCAAAGTGATCAGACCTGCATAACTTGCCCCCCTCCCTCCGTCACTAAACTTGTTCTAATCTTACAACGGCCGGCGTCATTGTAAAACAATGACCGCGCGAGAGAGGGACGGGTTCGACTGGTTTCAGGGAGTGGCCTCACACCGTTAAGACACATGAACTGCTATGGAAGTTCAACTTTAGCCTGAACTCCAAATAGGGGCCTGTTTATCGTGTGAGGTCAGACTTACATAAAGGGTAGATATACAGTGCGAGCGCCCTTCCCACAATACAATGTCAGCTGCGACCACCTTTTAGAAGAGGGAGGGGGCGGGGCGGGTTGCTATGGTTTATCAATGGGCGATGAAGCGATGCGTTACCATGACTCACCTGCGTGGGCCAGTCACTGGAACCACGCAGCACAGGCTGTACTACGCATTCCGATGGGTTCTTTTGCGTCATATGTGTACTTTTTCCACACACACACACACACACACACACACACACACACACACACACACACACACACACACACACACACACACACACACACACACACACACACACACACACACACACACACACACACACGAGGGGGGGGGGGGGGGGGAGTGGGTCAAGACCTGCCAGACCAATGCTTATGAGCCCTGTCTGTTCATCAAAAATATACGCTATGTATCTAAATATTTACCTATTGGAAGCCTTCATTGAGTAAGGCTAGTTGCAATTGTTAAATACATTGATAACTTCCAACGCTTGTCCGTAGATAAACGTAAAGAATTTAAGAAACGAAAAGGATGACGTGCACCACAACACGACTACATGGTTGCATTTAAAGTTGAATTGTGAGAAAAAAAACAACTCTGTCACATTCATAAGGCTTTGCCTAAATTGCGTAACACGTGTAATAGACACCAATTTCAAATGTTTCCAGCCTATGGGCTTCAACGTATAAAACCAATGTTTCATCAACATTAACGACCAATGATAACATTGTAGACGTTTAGGGTATTGGAGTCTGTGGGTGAATGGAATATAGGTCTTTGTCCCACATCACGGGACTCATTTGGTTCAGTTGAGTGCTACTGGAGAAAACCTCAGCCTCAATAGGACTTCTGGAATTACGCATAGCCTGCGCAATTTGGGTTATGTTTCATCACCAATATGGGGCAAGGCAATGTCGTGCTACAACGTGGGTGAAGATGCACCCATCATGGCATGAAGAGGCGACGGCTAATTGGGCTACGAAGAGCCATTATCCCCTTTAGTTAGCCTACCTGCGCCTGTTACGCAACACTCCTTGAAACGAGACACAAAAGTGTCTCACAACGCAGTTTCCTCGCACATTGCCAATAAGTTGAAAGGGGGAAAATACAGCAATTAGGTTCACCACGTCGAATGAAGATCTCTTTTTTTCTGCTTTTTAAAAGTACGCCTCCTAAGCAGGATTTGCATTTCATGATAAAGCTTGCTGTGAACTCACCTGCCCATTTGCCAAGCTTAGGAGAAAGCAGCCCTCCATTTCCCAAAACCCAAATCCGGATCCCAGAGAGGAGTCTGTAGAGCAGCCACAGAGCCAAGGAGGCCACGGTGAACGCGCCGACCCACATCAGCGGCGTCTCGGCCCGTCGCAGCACGTCCTCCACGTTATTAGGCGACTGCATGCTAGCGTGTATAGTAGTAGCCTGTGCTAGACACCTCGGCTCCTAGATAAATATGCTCTGGAATTGCCAAGCTGCACGGCGTTAAGAGTGGTCCCTTTTATATGGATGTTCTTCTTCTTGTAGCATCACACAAATACATAAACACCCCCAACTCCCTCAACACTTGTCTAGCCTGATTTTTAAAGCGCGCCGCCCACAACCTGCTCTATAGACTCCCGGCGAACCCTCCTTCGTACCACATTGGCTACGGAACCTGTCCAACATCTCACGTGTCCAGCCGTTGGGCGCATTTGCATGTCAATCAAAGAAGACACGGATTCCCATTCATGAAATAGGGCGGGTCAAAGGAGACGAGGATGAGCTTCGATTGGGTAAACATTGGGGCTGCTCGCTACCGGGAGTGTGTCATTGGTGTTGGCTGGAACAGGTATTTCAGCTTGAGCGATAGTATTACGACCACCCCCCCTCCCCTCGAACCCCACCCATTCGGAGAAAAAAAAGCTGCCCACTCCACTTTATGAATGAAAGGATGTTCCCATTGGACGTCTCTTCCGAGAGGGACCCTCCCTTTCATCATCTATGGGAACGAGACAGAAATGGCTAAAGAAATAGTCGGGGCGTCACACTGCTATCCAGATATGACTCATGTGTCTATCTGAGGTCTGCTTCGCCCCACCATTCGTCCCGCAACGACTGAATGTGGTTGCGTATACCCAATAGATAAACCCGTTGGTGCGCCCTGGATTCAGTGTAGAAGACGGAGCAGGCACGAAATCTGCGCATAAAACGACAAGATCCATAATCCACCTGGCTAGGCTGGTGGTATTCTCGCGATACTATTCCAAAACCCTGCATCCCTGTTCCAAAACATTCAGGTGTATTTCATGAAAAAATATATGCACCAAGGCAAGGATTTTGCTATTTGCCATCGATTTATTTTGAATAAGCCTACATTTACATTCCAGGACAGTCGAATATGTTAGATGTTTTTCTAGCTCTGATATAGCTGTCGTCACAAAGTGTGTCACCATTCGTCTTTTCTACAATGGTGCGCTTCGCCTCTCCCAAACACTTGGTTGCTAGGTTGTGTTTTTTTATCGACGTCCCAGAGCCAAGACAACCCGAGACTAAACATGACATACAAATCAAACAGAGCTCTTTGATTGAAAGCAAATCCTGACATGTGTTCAGCACAGGTTGAAAACTATAAGAACACATTCATGTCATACCAATGAAAATACAGTTCATCAAATTCCTCAACAAAAGTTGATGACCAGAATTAACATCATAAGACTTATTTTTCTTATGTTGCGTTGAGACTAAAGTCCTGATCACTTTCAGTCACATACACACTGACACACATCGATTTTCATGTACACAAGCTCACCAGCTTTTTTGGCGTATAGGACGACTATTCAATAAAAGACACAATTTATCTCAAGTATATTTATAAAATCCATCATCAACAAATATTTGACATACGAAGCCATGTATAACCAGGATGTCCTGACTACCCAAAAAACAGCACAAAATAAAGTTGCGTGGCGCGTAAAAATATATACTATTTCTAAACGTTTGCATCCCTTGTCCACACAGTGAGGTCTTGCGTGAGTCTCCCAGTCAACAGCTGGAAAAGAAAAAACAATAGAGAAAACATTATTTAATTTAGTCTGTTAACTGCAAATACGAACTAAACTCACGGGTGGATTGTGTGAAGTAGCCAAAACAAGACACGGAAAGGGGATTGAAAACAAGTATTTTCAATGATAATCTTGTGCTTCACCTCGGCCTGGTTTTGAAGCCTTTGAAAAGCAAACATCGCGTACTGCGATTGCGAATGGAAAGCACTTGTTTCACGCCTTGTTCCAACTATCCCCTTGCTCTGTTCTCAAAGAGATGTGTGGTGTAAAGACCAGAGTAACAGGTCACAATTCCTATGGTTGGACCTTGTTAATGCAACACACACTTTTCAACGAACTTTCTAATATTTTCTAAGCACAATTTTAAGATTCACTGTACAATTCATA